>NW_010397101.1:0-19873 GCF_000710305.1 Buceros rhinoceros silvestris
GTGGGGGGTGGGGGTTGGGATAGTTCAGTGGTCGTATGCATGTTCCTAGACATCTGGGCAAGACAGAGAATAGCTGAATTTGGAACTGGTCCTATCCGGACACTAGACTAATGTTTGGTCTGTTGAAGCACTTTCCTCCTATTTACTGTTGATTATATGGAAGCTTGCCTCTCTTAAAAGTCTGGGTCCAGTTGTGGCATTTTGCCACTTCTGACTATGTAGTCATTTTTGTGCAGATAAATTAATATCCCTTTTGAACTAAAGTATCATTTCTCCTTTTTCATAATCATTGAAGGAAGTGGAACTGCTTGCTGAAAGTTGAGTTACATTTATATACGTCTATTCCATTGAAAAAGACCAGATTTCTGAGGGTATTTGGGCACCCAGCTTTTGTGATAGCAGTGGGCATTAGACACCCAAGCATATTTATCAACCTCCTTCAAAATTGATTTGAAGAATTAAGGAATAAACTCAAAAGATATGAAAGACAGTTACTGCAGCATCTGTTGGATCTCAAAGGTATAATTGTGACACATGCCACATGTCACCTTCAGTGACTGTGTCCCACCAGCACTGAAAATTAAGAGAACTGGAAGATGGCCATATGTCAGCCAGAAGAAAACAGAGAGTCTTGAGCAATGATAAATACATACTCTAATACTTCTAATTTTATCCAGTTTGAGGAACAGTTTGTACAATGTTTATATGGGAGAATAAGAAATCTATATTTCATATTTTGTCATTTCAAAGTGCTGTTAATATTAGATTACATTACCAAAGTCCTTAGAGAAGATATATTTGTAAAAACACAAAATAACCGCTTGTATTAGGATCATTCTTCAAATAAACTTGAAAGAGAAACAAAAGTTTATTAGTACTTAGACAAGTCCTATGCTATTTTCAAATCTAGTATTCCCTTATAAGCCAAATCTACTAAGGAAGCAGGGACACATGTGGTTTATACCTGAATTAACTTTGGAAATAATGCAAACAATTATGACCGAGTCTCATGAAGAAAGTAGGTGAATACAAGGACTAAGTACCATCAATTCCAAAGCCAGAAAAAACATTGTAGAATAGTCTTTCTCTACACACAAGCTAGATAATTTCTCTTGAAAATGAGAATTAAGTATATTTTAAAGTGAATAATCAAATTTACCTTAAGAAATTAGTAAAGAACAGCTTTTCTCCTACTTCTTTTTGAATGAGACACTCTAGTGCTGCTTAAATATACCTCAAAAGTATTTGGAGCTTTTTTCAGGTTTAAATAAATCTTAACTTCAGCCACTGGGCACTGGATTTTATGCTCTTGTCAATGTGTACAAAGCTTTTTGTTAAAATTTTTTTTCTTTATGCAAGTGTATATGTAGCAAATTTCTCTCAGACTGCCCTTATAGAGAGGTAGCTGTTTTTTACAAGCCTCAATCATCCGTCTTGTCTGCCAGAGCTGAACAACAGCATTTCCGATCCACCTAGCACAACAGGTTTCTTTTTTTAAAATTATTTGGTATGTAAGTTATTTTTGTAGTGGAATGGATATTTCCACAACAGATTTTGTATTCTACATAAAGAATCTAAATTCTATATATTCATCTGAAAACATTCAGAAAATTGATGACTGTTTTTCAGGGCTATCTTCCAAAGGTAATTACCTAAAAACTACTCTAGATCCCTATTGTGAAAGGCTGACAAAACTTTATTGAAGTCACATCAAACAATACAATCAGCCTCACTGGAGTTTAATTTGCTTCTTACATACTTTGTTTTGATTCAATAAACCAAGAATATTAAATGTTTTCTAAACACATACAGTCCTGGATCTGCTGCTATTAAGCTGTTTAAGCAGGCTAGTTATCCATTGAATTTGTTGAGATAATTCAGCAATTTAAAAATAGGCATGTGCAAAATGCATTTCAGCAGCAGTATATATATATATGCATTTTGCAGATACTAGAGACAGCAGTGATCATCAATCGCATAAGACTACTACTATCAATACCAAGTATAATGAATTTAAAGAAAGATTCTGCTGAAAAGGGAAAACAAAAGTACATAGTTGCTGAGTTACTTTTTAAATAGCCTGATGGCATCCTGGTATGTTATTTTGAAGAATCTTCACTATTTTGTTTACTAGAATTTATGTGTGTTCTAAGAAAAAAAATATTTGAAGTACATACTAGGTAAACTTCCACACATTTTTTGTTGTATAGAGCAGCAGATATTCCATACTTGCCTGTGACAATAAGCACTCTCTTAAGAACCTTTTATTACTAATGATCTTTTAAAATATTTTCATTAACTGATGTGTTTTACCAATGATTTCTCTAGTTAGGAAGCCTATGTTATGGAGTGATATCTTTTTATTCATTTTTACTACAGTTCAGTTTGAAAGTTCTTGATCCTTTTGCTTCATTCAATTTGTGCAATGAAGAAACTATTTTCAGAAACTTCAGCACTCATTTATTCATGTCCCCTCTGGACATAGTAGCTAACAAGTCCTTCTTATTTTGATGTAGCTAGTAAGAACTGATATGATAGCATAGTTTATTGTGATCCAAGTGAAACTAAGCCATTCATTAGACAGTTTGTGATGAGTAAAAATAACACCTCAGCAATACCATCTGGATTCTCATAATTAAATACAACCTTCAATCACTTTTATTTATTTCAACATAAAAATGTCCTGCAATTCCTAGTTAGGTAACTTACAATAATTAATATTTTGTTCTGTACTTTTTGCACCTACTTCTTAATGTTGAAATTCTTGTACTTATGTCTTCTCTGATTTTAACAATCCCATTATAACTATTTTTGAGATTTCAGCCTAAATTTCTGAGAGAAACTGAAGGGTAAGCATCACAGGGGAAGAGAAACAAGATGCTAGAAAACATTAGAAGAAAACCAATAATAACACTGCTGAAATTTCACCATACATATCTTCATAGTAATTTGAGAATAACAGAGTGGAGGAGGTCAAAAATCCATGCTGTTCAAACCTGTCTCTAAACACACCTAACAAATACCTATTCAAAATATTAAGGAGAGCTCCTCAGACTCTATCAGTTAGGAGCTCAGGAACATCATGAGCCAGATAAGTTGCTTTTGGATTTTTCTTTCGTTAGTTTGTCCGGTTCCTTTTGTAATCTGCTGTAAACTTCCACCATGCTCGATATTCTGCCCACAGTTTAATCATGTGTCAAGTGAAAAAAAAATCCTTTTTTTTTGGGGGGGGGGCTGTTTTTAGTATGTTGACTTAGTCGTTCCCAATATGGAAGGCGTTCAAAATCTTTAGTCATCTTTGCTGTCTTTTCTGAACTTTTTCCGGTTCTATTGCATCCTTTCAAGTTATTCAGGACCAGGACTGCACAAAATATTCAAAATATGAGCCCAAGAGGGACTTACAAAGTGACACAATTCTCGGGGGTTTGGCTTAGTGTTTTCTGTTTGTATTTTGAGTGAAAGGCATTTGCTTTTATCAAATCTTTTGTTTTAAATATTTTCTAGCATTTATCGTTGATTTTTTTTGTCTTTTTCAGATAACTAGTCACTTCAGATAAGCTATTTCCGTGAAGTTATCCAAAATAACCCTAACATCTCACCCTAAGTACTTTTAGTAATCTCAAAATCCGTGACTGTTAGTGTGTAATCAATACTTTTCCTATATTTATGATTTTGAACTATACACCAAATCTATTGCCTTGTCACTCAGCCTTGTGCAGTTTTCCACAGCCAGTCCTCCTCTTTATTGCGCCAAGTAACTTACTGATATAAGCAGATTTGAATACCTCACTACTCATGCCTTTTTCCATGCTTTCTAAGTACAGGAACATTGCATCTAGCTTAGATTCCAGAAGCACTGTGTCAGAGTCAACTTCTGAGGTAAAAATCAAGCACTAGGTCTTGCCTTCCTTTCCTTCCCTTTTCCTTTACTTCCATTTCCTTCCTCTTCCCTTTCCTCCCCTTCAATCTCTTCTTTCCCTTTCCCTTTCCCTTTCCCTTTCCCTTTCCCTTTCCCTTTCCCTTTCCCTTTCCCTTTCCCTTTCCTTTTCCTTTTCCTTTTCCACATCTCGCGTCCCTTACTTGCTTAGCTTCTTCAAGGACATTTGATAAGGATCTATATTTAATCTCTATGTGAAATGAAAATAGATTGTATTAACCCACATCTTCTTTACCTGCATGATTGTCTTAAAGAATTCTAAAAACATTTTAAGGCATGAATTCTCTGTAGAAAAGTTGTGGTTATTTTTCCTTAATATATCATGTTTGTCCAGCCATCTACTAATTTTATCCTTTATTATACTTTCTACTGATTCATCAGGCACAACTCTTCGTCATCCAGGTTTGTGTTTTTCCAGATCTCTCTAGCAACAAATTTTGTAACACATATTATCTGACTTACTGGCATGTGGGAAAAGTTATGTTTAAACAAGAGGTTATAAACCACATTTAGTAGATGGGCTATTTCATCCCTGAGCTCTGTTTCTTCTTTTTCTTGCAAAAGCATATCTCAAGTTCAATCCCAAGAACTACTGATTATTCTAGGAGCAGTGCATCTGCTCATTCACTTAACACTCTCCAAGGACAACCTGGTGAATTGCTGAACTCTTAGTAGCATAGGTCAGAGAGTGAATTATGAAACATTGGCCAATATGAATCATTTAAAACATTAGAACATGGAAACCAAATAGCTGAAGGCTTCCTTTTTACCTGCATTCTGGATAACTTCATGAAAGTTATAGCAAATGAAACAAACAAAACAAACCAAATTCAACCCCCCAAATAAAGCAAATCAAAACTAAGCAGCAGCTGGACTCTTTCTAATCTTCCTCTAAATCCATTAGGTTTATAAGTCTATAAAGAATTAGAACCTAAGAAAAATAGGTATCTGAATGGCAACTTCTTCCTGGTGATAGATCTTTAAAGGTCTATTTTTAGAAAAGTGATCTAAATAGATGGGTTTGATTATATTTTTCAAAATTCAGTGAAAAAAAAGACTTTGTTTTGAGTTTGTTTTTAGAAGAATTGACAAAACTTTGGACAATTCAATCATAAGAGACAAGTATTCTTAATACCAATTTTGTCTGCAGATGCCCATGAGTGGGGCTTATTATGCTGAAACTAAAGAAAGAAGGACTGCAGGGTTTTTAAGCTAAAGGAGAAAAGAGTTTCACCTATAGTGATTACAGAAATGGTAACTGTCTTCGCCTTGGCAATATCGGTGGTTCCCTTCCTCATTCTAAAACCTGGAACCATGTTTAAAATATGCCTCAATGTAAACCTGAATTTTGGACAGCTTTTACCAGAAATATGTTCTAGCCAAGTTACACGTACCTCTCCTATTTTGAAACCCAATTTCAGTGGAACAGTGAAATGTATGTTGACATTGTATCAGGTGTACACAATTTATATTGAATTAAATATGACCTTCAAAGTATGAAGAGAGTTCATCTGTGCAATCTGCAGGTGTACAGTATGATTTGAGAAGTTACAGGTGTGGCATATGTTTATTTATTTACTTTAAATAATTTCCAGCTAGATTAATGTAGTGAAGACTTACGAATTCTTCCAGCCCCCATACAGTGCATGTATTTAGTACCCCCTATATGAACACTTCTATGCAGAGTTAAGGTCCTTAATGAAAATGAGAAACCTTCACAAATACAATTAAAAGGAATTCCCAGGCTTGTTTTGCTGTACAATTAAGTGCGGGTGGGGAGAGAAAAGAAGAAAAGACCTTCTATATGAATATCACTGATCCATCTCCTGAAAGAATGACTATCATTTGTCTAGGCACAAATGACTGGATTGATGAGAAGTTGCCACTTGCTGCTGCGTCGTGGTATGGTTCCTGCCCCTCCGCTGATACACTAATTGCATTAGGCAAGGCCATAGAGGAATCTGTTCTTCGAGATAAGGCAACACAGGGAAGGAACTTCAGAAACAGAAGACATCCAGATGGGGGCTTGTGGCATGAGGGATAAAAATTTAATGAGATTGGGGTCCTAGTTTGAGAAAGGGTTAAGGTGCAAAAATGCCTAAGACGACAACTAATATCTTCACAGAATAATCTGGATCATGCAAGACCATAATGAAGAGAAGACAAATACCTCTCATACTCTCAACCAATTGTCTTTTCTAAGCCCCAGCTGTTTTCTTCTTTCTTAGGTTTATACCAAAGCGTGCCCAGTCTGCCAAGTCTGAGAGAAAGAAGGCTCTACAGTATTATCAGTAAATAAACAAGATCCGAAAGTGTTATTTGTAATTTATATCCAGGGCCACAGGACAAAAATTATTCTCGGGGAAACAAAAAAGGTCCAACCCAGAGAGCTTGACACTACACATAGGTGACCACTATACTGACATACTCAGTTTCTTATTTCCAGATGAGAAAAATGCCTCAAGTAATTCTTATGCAAAACATAATCCACATCTTCGTGATACAAGAGGAATCTGCAATGGCACTCCGTATTGCCAGGGGTTATTTGTGTTTTTATCCTAATTCAGTATTCAGCTAAAAGTATGATAAGAGACAAATTCTATCTCGTGTTATCAGAATATAGCCTCCAATATATCATCTGGAAGTTTTCACAGGCCTTAAGATTATATATAATAGTGGATTTTATAGGAAGCAATTTTCCACAATGTTTTAAGTTATTTTAAAAAGACAGGTAATTTTCTCTATAAATATTTATGAAAGTTATACAGTAGAAGAAGCTAAAAAAAAATCATTTCAGGCTTTTTTTTTCCTTCTTCCCTGTCATCCTATGCAATATGTAGATTAAATAAGAAAATAAGCTTTTTAGGTTTAAGGAAATTATTCTTAATCAGGATATAATATGAAAGCCTTGCCACCATTTGTAGCAAGAAACTATTGGGAAAATGTGTAGGAAAAAAAAAATTTGATAAGTTTGATAATTCTCGGTAGAATTTAAGTTTTTCATGGCAAAAATATTATTTAGTCAATGTATAAGGCTTTATCATTGTTTCACAGAAGACAATTTCCATATATAAAACTGACTGATGAAAGCTGCAACACTGCAAGATTTGAAATTTTTATTTTTGTCTACTTAGCAAAATAGAGCAAAATACTGGAAAAGTTGTGACTTCTTTTCAAATAGCAAATCAATACAACATGAGAATAGTATTACAATGACTAAAAGTAATCAGTTTGGTCTTTTACTTCTTAGTGATCATAATAATAAAATACCATAACAACTGCACATATTCATAAGCATAGTTTTACATATTATAATATGCAAATGTGAGTATTCCGTGAGAATAACATTTGAAGAAATTCCCAATAATTTTGCATACTCAGGTTTCAATAGGCAATTTAAAGCTATGCTTGATAATCTCAACAAAGCATATGAACTTAAATTCTGTTTGAATATAGAAAAAAGTTACAATTTCTGAAGACTCTACTTACATTGACATAATCTGACACATCAATGCTACACTTTGGCTCCCTCAGAAAAACTTCTTTTCCATGTCAGATGCCTCTCTTCTTTGCAAAACCAAGCTGCTCTGGAAATGTGTCTGTATATATATGTGTGTGTGTGTGTGGCTATTGAAGTTCTTCTTCTGAGAATATGTTGTATAGGTGTCTTCTGTTTTACTGGTCTGGTATGGATGATTTATGTTTAAATGACTATATGTGATGAACGTCAGTGTAAGGCTTTAACTTTTTTGTTCCGTTCATTCGTTATGGTTGCACAGTTAGCACAAAGGTTAACTGTTGCTTAACCATTTTCCCTTATTACAGAAAGAAACTCTAGATCCCGCAGTAGTGAAGGATGTCAAATAGAATTACATGTGAGATTGGTTTCAAAACTCTGCAATGTTACAATGTATCACCAAACTTTTGTAAAAACTAGAAACATCAGGATTAGTCTAAAATTGTTTGTGACAAAAGTTGAGAATTGGATGAATATACTGAAGAAGAGAAGGCCTACATGTCAGACTTCGGCCAACATTGCTCTTTCCATCAGAGGTATGAAGACTGAATAGCTCATTCTAAAAAAGCTTTAACTCACTGTGATGATTTTTCTTGGTTTCCTTGTTTGAAGTGAGTGGTATTGTGATGTAAATATACACACATGCTTACACCTATAGTAATGTAAGTAAGATCACAGTAGAGCTTTGTCATTAGAATTGTGTCCATTCAGGGAACACTTCATTGACATAGTATGCTAGAAAGTCAGTGCAAAACCCCCTCTTCTGATACTATTCCTCCCACAATGGATCATTAGTGGCATTCCCATAATATTTTAGGTTCAAATACTATTCTTCAGTTTGACAGGTCTGTAATTTGGGTGATTGTTTTGTTTGGTTTTGCTTAAGCAGAACTTTTTTTATTATAACATTGGAAGTGATATATTTTGCAACAAGGATTTCTCTTCAACTCTTGGTGGGACATCGATTTTTCTAAATTACAACATGGCTAGATATGAATTGATTAGGGTCAATATTTTCCCCAAGATTCATCTGTGCTATCTTTAATGAAATTTTTTTTCACTTCAGAGCCTAACTCCAAAGATAACCTGCATTCGCATGTTTCTAGACCTTCTTTTTGTAAGTGCATTTTGATATATAGATTGGAACATATCTCATCCTCTCACATTTTAGGAACTGTAATCTAAGTAGAGTTCTTTTCTAAATAGTTACAAAGTATTCCAAAGTAGACTCTTCATTTTATTTATTTTCTCTTGAAGACAAATCCCTTTGAAAGCAATAAAGGGAATATCAGCTGGGAATTTCTGTCTTCCCTTGAAATGTCAGTACCTTTGTGCAAAATTTCTTTGGAGAATTCAGGGTGCCATGGAAAGATGTTCTATGTGCATAATGAGAAAATGGAATGAGAATGAACAAACCCACTAGTTAAAGAATTTGATCTTGTAAGTGCCCTACTGTAAAGAATTTAATTAGTCTTGTCTTCTGACAAGTATAGCCAAAGAGCTGGCTAATATTTATTTAGCTACCTGGCTAATAATTAAAAAAAAACCAAACAAACCAAACTTCTTAATTGTGATATGCAATTACCTCAATGTTTTATCTGTGTTCCTGAACATAAAGAAGAATGAGTATATGAAAGTCTTGATCGTTATCAAACATGAACAATAACTGACTTTGAAATAAAATTATCCTTGTTTTTTTTTTTTTTCTTTTCAATACTTCTTAATTTTAAAGCTTTTCCTTTTTACCAGCTCTTTGGTTTGATACAGTAGGGTGAACATAGGATATGTCCTCAAATGACTTATCTGTAGATGGCACCAAGAGTAGAAGCGAACGTTAGGTGAATCAAAAATCCCCAAAAATTCATAAACTGACACTGTCATTTTTTCATCTCCTTTGATCCTTCTCATTCCCTAGTGGTTTCACTGAGTCCTCTTGAGGTTAATAACAGGCTGCATGCTGTCCACAACTGTTCTTAGCCACTGCGTCTCCCTCCTCCTTCCTATTCTGATAGTGCCAAAAATTCAGAAAAAGACAAATGACTAACATGATTATGTTTACCTCTCGGGGTTTTGTTTGTTTGTTTTTGCTGTAGACCATTGAGTCTATTTTTCTATTCTTCATCTATTTTTAAAGCCCACCTTGTCTGTGACTCAGTGTTAGTTATTTGCATGGATGGGTATAACGCTAGCAAATGACTTATGTTCGTTGCAAATGGAAGACATCTGTCCATGGTCACTAGCTATTTCCTTTTACTTGGAAAAACAATTCATCTTCAACATGTTTTCATAAAAGTCATCACATTCTTAAGGTTTTACTGAATCAGCTATTACAAAATAATTTATGTAGTTTGTAATATTTGAAAGTTTTGAATTTTATTTTCAGATTTCAAAGACTATTTATCTCAACCCTTATAGCCTTAAGATGAAAGCAACCTGGACATCTAAAGTTAAAAGCACCTCCTTATAAATGACCTGTTTCAGGAGTTACCATCTGTGATCCCAAGTGATCCTGCCTTGCAGTTATGTCTCTCAGCTATTTGTACACAGTATACAGCTGCCTGTCATCTGACAACTGTGCCAGCTTAGATGACACTTCCAAACCAAGGTTTCATGTGTCATTCCTTGCAACATAAACTGAACTTTCTAGAGATCAGCAACCTTCCATGAGATCTCATCCTCTTTCCTCAGGCTCTACTGTGACTGTAACACCCTTTAAAACGTCTCATGGAAATAAACCGCCTGATGTTTTTTGCAGTATGTCAGAAACATGGTACCTGAATCACTGAGAGAGCAAATATAACACGTACAATTCCATATGTAACATCAAAGGAAATGAGCTCCAAAGTTGTAATAAAATCTTTAAAAAATCTGTCAACAACAACAACAAAACCTTCCCAAGCATGAAAGGTCATAATATTTTCTATATATATACTGCAGCAATGTCCTTCACGCAGGAAAATTAGGTTCATCTATTTTTTGTTGTTGTCGTTTTGTTCCCTGCTGCATAAAAATAGCACCTGCCAAGCTGTAGAGTATTTACAGGTCTACAATAAATTCAGTATCTTCTTTAAATTTGTTAGCAGATGTTGAATTATTATGGAATTAACTGATTCTTACTGGTTCCTTGTAGCAATTAAATGTGCAGCAGTTTTTGGAAGTGTTGAAGGATCTAATTTTTCATTTGCATAATTGTTTGTTCTAGTTAGACAGTAGCTTAAAATCAAATCTTACAAAAAGCAGTGCAACAGAACTGAAAGAGTAATAAATAAGTAAGTAGCTGTACAGCCAAAGAAAGTCTGGTTTAGGCTATTTATGTACTACCTAAACATCAAATGAAGATCACAGAGATTTCAGAAGATGAAGTTTTTATGAGTTTAAATTAGACTTATCTCCAAGTTACACATGCGGTCTTTAATTGAAGAAGCAATAGCAAGGAAACAGAGAGACCTGCACATCTGATTCAAAAAAAGGAAAAACCTAGAGAGTCTCTAGGAGATTAAAACATATCTCCTCATGCTTCAGACTCTCAGTCCTTTTTCACCAATACCTAGTTCACCCACTGGCTCCACTGTTCCATGAATTTCTACAGCATCTGCACTGTCTAGAGAGACAGTGGTTATTACCTTTAACAATATCTATTTTTTCAGAAAAAAAATAGTTTGAGTGTTATAAAATTGCTCTTGCTACCATCCAGACTAAGCTCTACAGGGAGGAATAGTTACTGATAATTTAATAAATTAATTAATTAAAAGTAGAAATGGAACTTAAAAAATAACCTACATTCTATTTGGTTTAGCCAGACATAATGTTACTTTTTGATAAACTGTGTAAAAAGTACTAGTCCCAGGTTACCAGAACATAGTGTTGCTTTCTACTGCTCCAGAACAACCAGAAACTGAGTTGAACTGGGCATTTGCAGTTTGGCCTCAGGATAGAGGCAACCTGCCACAGCAAAGAGTCATTGTAACAGATATAATAGACTGTTGGAGAATCTGAACTGGAGGAAAAAGCACACTGGCAGTTTATTCTGCTGCTGTACTTGTCCCCAGTCCTTTCACATGTTCAGAGGTTTTTTGGCACATGAACAAAAAAGACTTCATGTTGTCTTAATATGCAAAATTTCACATAGAGGCCAACCAGAACTAAGTTAAATGTACTGTGTGGGTCACTTAGAGCTATTGTTCTCATCCTTTTTTTTTTTGACTTCTCTTAATTCTACCTAGAGAACCAAATGAATCCTTCCTGAAGGAAGCACATGATACTGATACTCCTCTGTGCGCAAACACACAACTGCTTTGCATTTTCAAAGTATTCCAGTACCAGCCAGTTAAGCTTTACTACTGGCCTAAATGTAGTTATTCCTTTTCAATTTCAAAGTAAATGCTAAATATATAGATCTTTTGTCCATCTTCCTATGATATATCCTGTCTCTGGCAAGCGACTTTTAACATCTCAATGCAAAAAGTTTGGAATATGCTTAAGAGCATTTTTTTATAGAGCATCGAATGAAAAATCCCACTGATCCCAGTTTTAATTTTATCCCATTATTGCAGGGTACTCCCTTAGAAAGTATTTTCAGATATTTTATTGAACTTCCTAAATTAGCCATCATCCTAATGCTTTACAGCTAAGATAGTCAAAACTGTATCGTGTCCTCGACAGTAATTAAAATGATTTAGTGTTGCTGATAACTTGTACTTCTCACTGGTATCTTGTTCTAGTATCCTCTTGTTCTCTAAATTTAAAGCCACAGTCTCTAGCCCAGATGAATTATCTTAGCTATTGGAAGCCCTTTGACTAGCTCATACAATGCCTATAACTACAATTGGTACAGAAGTTGAAAATTCATGAAAAATTATTATAACTTCCTCTTTCCTTTTTCTTTTCTTTTGCAAGCCTACCAGCTTTCTTATTGCAACAAAAATCATTACTTATTACTCACTGTAGCATATCTAATTTTAGATTGTAAACTGCTTGGGGCAGGTGTCATGTCTCTTATGTGTTGTGCAAACTGGGTAGTGAACATTGTATTACTTGAACAACAACAACATGGGGCTGGATCGTACCCTTAAGTCATATGCAGAGACAGCCTTCTTTACAGATACTGCCTTGTAGCCTAGTTCTGGAAAAAAGGGTTATGTCAGCTGGTTCCTCAGTGTTGCCCTATAACAATGAAATCCTCCTTGAGATCACAAAAGAATTAGCTGTAGGGTTGAAGGAAAAGCAGCCGGATGAAAGAAAGGAGTTTAAAAGGGCACATAATAGCTAAATAGAGTTTATCAATAAATTCTACTCCAAAGGGAAGCCCTGAGAAAAATTCATTAGGCCACAAAATTATAACTTTCAACAATTATTGTTACTTATTTTCTAATGATAATAATAAAAGGAAGAAATTGTGTTTATTATGTTTGGTATTAGATATCTATTTCAGTGAAGTCACTCCAGATTTAGATTAATTTCATCATTCTGTCTTATCTTCAGTTCAGTGACCTTTCTATCCACTACTTGCCATTAGGCTAGAGCAGAGCATTTTGAGTATTTTGACGTTTTATCAATTATTTAGAGGTTCTGCTTTAGTTTTTGATACCCACAGGCTCTCAAATTGCTATAAATTGTTTATAACATATCAGCACAATTTTATTTCAAATATCTTCTAAGAATTAACTGTAAAGATACAAATAGCAAAGCTCGAATCATCTTTGAAAACAGGGACTCTTGAATATACAGCTTTCTAAAATTTTCTGAAATTTTCCTCAGGTACAATGTTGAATTGCACTGTCCAAAGTTTCCAAATAATAAATTCTGAATTCTCAGATATTCAGGAGAACAATAAAGAAAGACAGAAAGGTAGAGAAGTATTAAACTATGTTAGATAATATTGTATTACAAATATTTTATAAAACTGTATTTTCAGTTTACATTTAAAATACAGAGGTATAATTTTAATGAGTTATGTCATAAATGGAAGGTTTTGAGTGATTTTACAATTAAGAAGAAAAGTACTATAGGGAAACCACTTTCAATTTTATGTTTCACAGTTGTTCTCTCGTTGTTCAACATAAACTTTTCTAAAAAATACTTTATTCCTAATTATTTTTTTTATAATCCTGTGCTATAAAAATAAACACTAGCTTTCAGCCTTGATGAGTCAGAATGAAAGATTAATAGGTCTTCTATTCTTATGAATTATCCTTTAAACACAGTGGTTTTATTAAGTATTGTACAACAACATTAATTACATTGTTTTAGTGCCTGCTAAAAAGCTATTCACTTTACATACACTAGATATTCTGAATACCAACTTGCATTTATGTGAATGTTTTTAGTTCAGAAACTATACAAAATGTGATGGCCATGAAAGAAACAAATGATAAATTATAAGAGTGGACAGCTGAAGATCAGCTATTCTTGTTCAGCAATCAGGTACTGTGACTCCAAATAATTTCTCAGCTGTGAATGAAAATAGTCCAGTAATAGTTTCAGTATGATTTTTCTTCTCTGGTCAGACAAATTCAATGTGTTCTTTTATATCTCATTATGTTTGTCCTTCTAGGAAAAAATGCCATCACTACTGCTCTGTGTTTCTGAATGTGAGGTTGTAATCCTCTTTTACAGTGAATTACATCCACACCCACTTGAAGGTCCATCTTTATCAGACACAGTAAAGAGACCTTAGCAAAAATAAGAGTCAAGATATGGCACGTTCTTCAGAATTGAAATAGGGTAATACAACAGTGAAGTAATTATAGCTACTAAAACAAATTGGAGATCAATAAATACCCTCCTGTATTGCATTTTATAGAAGTATGCCTTCCAGATATGCCATCCACTGATGTTTTATGAGTTGCACTAAGTTGTTCTGAAGATCTTGCCTCTAGGACATTATATATTGCTACAGTCATGATGTGCATTGTTGAATATCCAGCAGAGCCTTAAATCAGATGTTTTCACTTTTTGTGCCAATGCCTACTAGTGATAAAAGGATGCTTGCCTCTTCTGTTCTAACTTGGCATGGCTAGAAGCCAGAAGACTCACTGTTAAACCACAACAGATTTCCTCTCTGTCTTTGAAACTGTTAATATAGCATGGCATCCCATTTGAATCTCAGGTAGTATTAATTTCTCTTATTTTTGGAAAGTCTTCCTTCTGCTCATTTGTGAACAGTTGCTTTCTCTATCCATATGGCTTTTTAATATTTGTCTGAGTTTGTTAATAGTTTATTAAAAATACAGGACTGGAAAAGAAGAGACACTTTCAATGGATATACAAAATGGTGTTGTGCAACATTTTAGCACTTTATAGAGTCCCTTGAAATAATAAAACTTGGAGCAAGCTGTAGCCATCAATTCAGCTAAATTCTTCTGCTTTTCCTGTGCAGTGAGAGAACACTTGCTTTTCTTTGGTTACTGTAATATCAGATAGTTTCTTATTTGCAGAGACTGCCCTACATGACTTTCAGCAGTGATAACTGTCAGCCTGGTGATAAGAGTAGGGAACACGTGTCACAAAGGTGTACTGGGAATAGTCATACAGCATAGCCCCATGAGCAAGAAAATTCAAAGGTGATACAAGGAAGGGACTTATGCCATTCGTAGTGACTATACTTGTCATCTAAAGTTTATTGCACTATCAAATCACAATCCCTCCAACTCTCAAAGTTTTCCCATTATGAGAGTGATTTGAAAGGTTTTCATTGCTCAGAGGGAACAGCGTCCTCTCTTCATGCTAGACTTCCTCTGGGAACCATAGCCACTGCAAAGCAGAAGACCTGTGTGTCACGAGAAACTTCCTCATGAGGAAATCTAGTCATCTCTTTGGCAATAGATAGGACCAGGCAGCACATATCCCATAAGCTAAATATGGCCTAAAACTTTACTCAATAACATTAGCAATTCAAGCACTAAACTCACATCTTAAAGGTTTTGTAGTATATTATTATTATACTTGTTGTTGTTGTTTCACTTGGGGTTTTTTTAGTGTCACTTGTTATTATGTAGACCAATACATGTGTTTTGAAGTCAAATTTGACCTTAGAATAAAAAACAATTTCCCATCTATGTACCCCACCTTACTCCCTTCTCCATTAGAAAAACACCTTTTGTTTGTTCGTTTTCATTCTTATAATGGCATGACAAGGTATACTACAATTAGTAAAATATACCTCTAGAAAGTAGCCATGGAATGTGATTTTCTTACCCCCAGGTGGTTTATGACCTTCTGAAAAGGAGAGTAAATTCATTCCTAAAAAAAATATTATAATCCATATTTCTTTGAATCTTTATAAACAGGAGATTATATTTGGTTCAGGTATGATACAAGTAAGAATCAAAGAAGAAACACAGGTCTGAAATATTCCAGAAACAGAGCTTATTCCTGTAAAGATAATTTCTAAAGAATGTGTCTTTTTTCATTTATTACAGGATGCAGGAATATGGGAAGAAGTGGATGAAAATAGTGGCATTTAGGGAATGATGTACTTGAAAACAAGTTCTATTCCCAGCCTCTATGAAATACAGTAGCCTGTTGAATCTGTAGAGTGTTTTAGATGGATGTCACTCAAACAGTTCAGCTCTTCTATGCTTGAAGTACAGACATAGTAAAAGCACATTGTTACATTGTTGCTAACGCAGCATTCACATTTAGTGAAATATTTATTGATAGGCATGAAGATGTATTAGAACCTTTGGAATGTATTAAAATGCACAGGAAGAGGAAGCTATGAATTACTTGCATATAATTTTTAAAGCATTACTGCTTAAGCAGATGCCAAATTGCAGTAGTGCAAATGAGAACTCAAACATTTTTGTCTTCCTCGGTCACAGAACTTCACTAGACCATATTTTCCTGAAAGACCATCAAATGCATTTGAAGTAGTGTTTCATGTGGAAATAGTCTATATGCAGCATACACACATAGCCAGTAAGAAAACCTTTTGGTCTTTTAAGGCTCCTGTAATGATTTCTAGCATCAAATGACTGGTATAGAAGTTCTATTATAATTTTCTGAGGAAAACTTTACATTTCTTGTGAGTAGGTAAGTTTCAGGCATAGAGCTAAAGCTAGAACTTGAGCTATATGACATCATTTGCTACTAAGAAAATGTTAGCTGACCAGTATTTTAATGTCCAGTTGATAAATAAGAGTAACGTGTTATATTTATATTCCATACAACTCATACAAAATAATATTTACAGATATTTTCTACATGATTGTCAAAGTACCATTTCATTTAATAATGACTCAATATTTAATCTGCATCTAAAAGCTGGACACATACTATATTTGCTATAGATGTGAATACAGTTAGATCACAGAAAGTTTTGTAAGGTCACATTACGCTTACTGTGACCTTTAAATATAACCTCTAATTCCAGGAAATGAATTTTTTCTTCATAATATCTAAATTAGATGGCTTAGATTACTTTCAAACAAACTCGGCCTTTCCCGCCCCACCCCACCCCCTCCCCAATTACACCACTGTGTAAAAATTCATCTTTTTTTCTTAGATTTTTTTTTCTGATATGGCTTCATAGTTTTCTTCTTGATTAATTTTATCTGAGTTCTGCCATCTAAATAGGAGTGAAGAGATGACTGGATCTCATCTAGTCATATCCTGTATAAGCGGGGGTCCTTAAAACCTTCCTACTAAGTAACAGGCAAGTCCAAATATACCTGGGAATGTCCACTTTATAAATGTTCTATTCCTTAGGCACAACACTGGTTAGTTAAAATGTTGCTATTTTTGTCACTGCACAAAGCATGCAGAGCTACTCATTCTGGTAACATGGACCTAGTGTTCTGCTACAATTCACATTTACGTGAAAGTTGAACTCTAGGACAGATCATGTCAGAAGTACAGAACTACTGCTGGTACTTTTTGCAGAGTGATCAAGGTCACTACCAGTCTTCTCAGCAGAGACCTGGTCAGACTGGATCATCACGAACAGAATGGCCTTGCTGGACATTCTGCTTGCAGAAGCCCCTTCTGGCTTTTCCCCTAGATGACTTAGGCTACGCAAGAACTATCTTAAGTAGTTGTGCTGAAAGCAATTTCCTGGACAAACACTCACTTCAATAAAGCATATTTACATGCAATACTCCAAAGTCTTGAGACCTTTTGGATTAGATAGCTGTGTCCACACTGCACACTGGGCAAATTGCCATTATTGCACAGGTATCATCCCATCATTCTGCATGTTTCAATGACAAAAATCTGTCTTGAATTTGTCTGCTTCCCAAATGATTCAAGAAAGACGTGCCCTGTAGATCCATTCATCATTCATGTTGCAATAATCGCACAGCAAAGTCCACTTTTTGCTGTCTTTTCTATAATAGAAAGGACCACAGTGTAGCCCCTTTGTGGGAGGAGTCAGGCAATTTCAAATAAGGTAGTCGGACTTTGCATTATAGTCTTCTCTCTCACAATATCACACGCATAGAATTAAAATGTCTAGATATGCATGCACAACAATTATTATTTTCTGTCACTACAAATGCAGCACTTTGCCTGCTCATCAAAGGCCAGTAGATGCCAAAGACTGTAGTCTTTCCTGTCATGGGCTCAGACCTAACTGATGGAGACAACCATTTCTTTTAATGTAGGCTACTGGTCCAGTGCTGTTACCTTTCCACAGGCATTCTAGAATTGCTGCTTTAATTCTGTTTATTTCACATACACATCATTCATTTAGATCCATCTTTTAATGATGACAGGAATAAATACATCTAGTATACCTCTCCTACAGGGCTCTACCAGATTTCACACATAGATGTTGGCTCCACAGGAAAAGTGTTATATCAACAATATTCAGAAAGGAAGGAAAGAACATATCGTTTTCAACATAAAATATTTTTTAAAACTAAACCAAAACCTCTCAAGGAACTGCAGCTAAATTACAAATAAATTCCTGATTCTTACCATGCTGCTGGTAACCTAAGTAGTAAGGTACACAGAGAGACAGATCCTGCTTGTCTTTAGCAGTACTGTGGAGTCATGCAACACAAAGCCTTCAGATACATGAGAATACATAGTCATAACCACGTCTTCTTTTTCCATAATCCTGATGCATCTGTTTCCAAAATGAGTGTTTCACTGTCCTGTCCTCCAGGTCAACTGATTTCTGAGCTTCAGTCCCTGATAGAAGCTAGTCAAGATGAATTTTTCACTAGCCTTATCAGTCCAGCAGGGTCTGAAGCCTTAAGCTGACAGCAGTCTTGGACAGATGGTGCTGAGTCCTGTTCCCATTTCCCACCCTTCAATTCCCCCAGAAGTATTTGTTAAGGTTAGAAGGGCAAGTGTATCAGCAACTAGTCAAGTCTAGGTTGTTCCTGGGAGCCAGATCTTGATCAGAAAATTGTGTGCAGGTAAGGTCTAAGAGGCTCTATCCACCAGACTGTGCTAAAGTTCTGTCATCAGTGTAAGTCCTCTGTTTCCCACTAATGGAAACTGCATGAATTAGTCTATATGCCACACAGATGAAATAGAAAACCTGGGACCCTAGTAAATTTTAGAGTTCACATTAACATAATGGCACGTATTATTCGCTTGCCATTTATGCTTGATTGACTGAATACTTTAGCTTGCTCAGTGGACCATGGACTAGAAAAATCAATGAGGCAACACCTCAACTTTAATTGCATTGTTTCTTTATCCCCAAAACATTTATTTACGAGAAGCACATTTATTTACAAAATTAACTAGCAATCAGAAGATCAGTGAAATAAAAACTTAGTGTAATACCTGTAGCCATTCTGGTTTTTTATGGCATAACCATATTTTTCTTTTAAATTAAACAAAAAATTATTAGGCTTTAGGGACATATTCTGCATACTGTTACTAGTTTTTCTGTGTATCTTTCAAGCAGATGATACTGCAAAATAAGCTGGAGGTTTGCTTTCTGTCTTGGCTTCTGAATGAGGTAAATTCTTAAGACGTTCTGTGACATGCATTGCTCTCGAAGAAGTAAATATTGAGTCTGGTCTAAGATCTGTGAAAGAACAGAAATAATTACTTTAGTGCTGTTTGATCCATGTGACAGTGGCATGTGTATGAGTGGTGGTGGTACATGCAAGCAGAGATGCATGTGAATATGAAGAGACTGTTCTGTTTTAAAAAGCAATTATCAATCTGCTTCTTTTAACATAATACACATTTCTTTATTTAGCTTACATTTACATATGTAAACCACTATCCATATTCATTTAAATATAGAGCCATATAAATTCGAGAAATGAGTGGCATGTTCTAAACAAAAGATGAAAAAAAAATCTTTTTCTATGCATACACAGATGGGGGCTTAAAATTATATTTGAACTGTTGACAACAATATTCTTTTAAGAGGATTTTAGCATTATTTATCTGTAAGAATTTGCAATCCATTGAAAGACAAAGTAAAAGCTGCAGGACTGCCCAACACACAC
>NW_010397101.1:19987-20755 GCF_000710305.1 Buceros rhinoceros silvestris
AGGAATGCACAAAACAACAGCAGAACCCCCAGAACAGCCATGCGATGTTAGGCTGATGTAATTGGATCTCATATATTGCTTGGTTACAAGACAAAAACCAGACGTTTTTGAGACAAGAAGCAATATAAAGAGACTACAGGAAATGGAGCTCATACCTAGTTAATCTATTTCTGCACCTCAGCTGCATACAAAATTCTGTGACTCCGAGGAATGGTCATATCATCTTCTGGAGAAGACATAACATGTAAGACCTGTGAACTGTCAGTACACGGTTCCCATGGGACTCTTTGCAGTTACAGTTAGGTTATAGCTCTGACATTTTTCCTTCACATTTATAGGTGTATTTGTGATTTCTATTCTAAATAAATAATGCTTTAAATTTTCAACTGGGTTTGATTACTTGTTTCATTCCAGCTTTTGCCTCTTGCAATCAATTCCTTTATTTTTTCAAATGTGATTTGAATCTGGACTTGGAGTTCCCATCCTAAAGGAATTTTAGAATTTTGGGCACTTTTTCACTATGAATAAGAATGAAGAATGCAAAAGGTGAATTTATAACAGAAATGGTTTGAGAAAAACTTTTTTTCAGAAAAAGCAGAGTGCATATTTTCTACCATTTGCAGGCCAGCAATCTGTATCTGCCCAACTACCTTGGAGAACTGGGACCATGTCTCTCTTCTGGGCAGAGATCCAGAAAAATCGATAGTCAGCCAAGAAACAGTCTGATCAGGAAACTGTGCAGCCTAGCCTATCCATGGAGCCATGGCA
>NW_010397101.1:20848-46078 GCF_000710305.1 Buceros rhinoceros silvestris
GCATTCCTGTATCCCACTACTTGTACTGTAAGTTAGCCAGAGCTCCCAGGCACTTGGGCAGCCCACACCCAAACAGGTGGGATTTCAGGGAGCCAGGGAAACCATGTCAGTCATTTGACTTCTATGTGAGTTGACAGAAAACCAGGCATTCACACAAGCTTTCCAACCTACCCATCTGGTTTGGTTTTGCTAAGTTTCTGTTAAGTCAATGTTGACATTTAGCCCATATCCAGAAATAAACTATACCAGTTTCTTTGTCACCCAATGACTCCTCCCCAGCAGGATCAGGAAAAAGAGAGAACACCAGCAGGTTGAAATGAAAATGGATTTAATGAAACAGCAAAACTAGTACCAATGGCAATATAAAGTGTACAAAGTTATACTCAGTGAATATACAGCAGTCACAATAAACAGGAAGGCAGTTCCTGGGACCAGAATAGTAAGGGAGGTCCTCCAGGGATGGAAAGAAGCAGGAGAAAAATGGGAGTGTCAGAAAGAGCCCAAAGAGGATGAGCTTCCCAAGCAGGAGAACCTCCTATCCTCAGCAAACTTTCCTCTTTACAATGAGAGTGACATGCCCTAGCTGACTCAAAACTGCTAATGGCCTGCAAACCATGTCTGGCCAGTGAAACTAGGACAGTCCACAAAGTTACAAGGAAATCCCTTAATTGCATCAGGCTAACTATTTTCAGAGAAGAATTATTAGTTGTAAAGTTTAATACATTTCTGTGTCTGGACACTTTGGCAAGGTAGAGGAAGAACTCCTGTATCATGTCAGTGGCATCCCATTTCAGTCCTACAGCACAGATGATGAATTGGAGCATGTGTGAATGTATCCAGAATACACCACACTCCAGAAATTCCCACCAAGCAAAATGACTCTTAGGGATGTTTCCATATTAGCATAAAGTATAGTAGTTTTGAAATTATAAATTACCTATAAATCTTTGCTTCTGTAAAGAAAAAGAGATTGGTCATTGTCATAGGTGACTTCCTTCTGAAGGAAACAAAAGGCCCAACATGCAGATATGACCCACTTCTAAGGGAAGTCTGCTACCTCCTTGTGGCCCAGGTTAAGGATGTGGTGAGAAAACCTCCTACCCTGGTACACCCCTCAGATTACTATTCATTATTTATTTCTCAGGTACACAGAAATAAAGTTGCAACAAAGAAACCAAGGGCAATCAAGAGAGACTTCAGAGCCTTTGATGACTGATGACTGATGACTTTGATGACAGATGACTGATTAAGAGGTCAGAAGCAGAAGTAGTGTTCTCCTCTATCTTTCCAGTTGAAGGAAATAATGTGGGAAGAAACAGAAAGAACTATCAGATCAATACCTGACTCTAAGCCTGGTTCTACTGGCAAGGCTTTTGGTTTTTGGTCATGGGTTGGTTTACACACACCAGGCATGCTGGCTGTCATGGTTTAGGATTTTGGCTCCAGGGCAAGGGGGGCTGTTTCCCCCTTGTTTGTGCGTGAAGGGAGCTTTGTCACCTTTGTTATGGCGTGCTCAGGTAGCGTGGGGAAGGGGCTACAGGCCCCTGTAACTGGCATTGCGAAACACAGCCCCCGGCTTCAATTTCGTGCCCGCCCCAGGCCCAAGCAGTGTCAATCAACACCTCTTTGGATAACACTATAAACAGGAACAGGAAAACAGATTTCTTTCTCTTTTTGGTGTGCTCTTTTTGTTCAGAAGGGGAAGAAGGAAAGAGAGAACCACTGAAGCAGTCACCGCGGCAACAAAAACTTTTCTTCAACTGTATACTGGGACAGATAAAGACCTTCCATGTGGCAAGCTGACTTTTAATTTTGATGATTACTGGTGGGGGTGGAATGAAGAGGGATTGGGATGCAGGAACCTGAGGCCCCTACACCCTGTACTGAGAAGTGGTTAATCACCTGTGAGAGAGGAGAGAAAAGGTCAGAGAACTGAGAACAAAGGTACTGCTGGAATGCAGAGAGAGACATGCAAATACCCCTAGAGACCCAGTGGCTTTGAGTTTCAGAAGCAGGCTGGCACAGCAGTGGAGGCTTCGGCCTGAGCAATGGACACCCATCACCACTCCCCCATGCCCCCATGGAATGGAGGTGGCAGTGCCAAACTGTCTCCAGTGGGGCAAGAGGGCTATGTGTACAGAGGAAGTTTGTCCCACAGACCAGCCTGGAATTTAATGCAAGATGTCAAAAGTAGTGCGCCCCCCCAACTCCTGTAACTAGCCCCCCCACCCATGCCCCCCCACCCCATGGTGCCAACCTCGTGTGTGAGGGCTCATAGTAAGTGGAGGGGTGCAGTGGAGGGAAAGTATACATATTTATGTACTTAAGACCTCGCTGTTCTCTCTTTCTCTCTGTCCTACTCTAAATTCAGTGATGATTTTTTGTTCTCCTTATGTTGAATGAAATTAATATTGTTCTGCCTAGTCAAGCCTGCTTCTTTGCCTGCAGCTATAAGTGGCCTGTTAAGCCCCCCATTCATTCCCAGCTCAAACATCTCAGTTTCTTTTGTTTACCTCTTGGAGGAGATAAAACATTTTCTGGAACCAATTATCACCTTCGCAGCCTTTTGGTTTTCAAACCAGCAACACTGGCAAAAGATGTGTTAAATCTATCTGAAACTGGGAAAAGGATCTTTGCACAGGAACTGGTAGGGCTCATTGAAAGAGCTTTAAACTAGATTTGAAGGGGGAAAAGTATAAAAACAGACTCACTACAGATAAACCTGAGAGTGGCACATCAATGTTTGTGACAGTGTGCTAGCAAGGTCCTTTGGTCTGCAATCTCAGTGGAGGTAGTGGATGAAGTGCCAAGCAATGACAAAGATACAAGGGCTACTGAAGCACCTAAGAAGGGTCATGCGAAAATAAGAGTTTCTCCCCTAGAAGGGCGACAGGATCAACAGACTAGCCGAAGTGCATCTTTGCCAGTGATGGACATCTTCGCACAGCATGGACAACAGGAGCAACTTGAAGCCATTGTGCAGCAGGAAAACAATAACACAGTTGCCATCGGAGAAACAGGGTGGGATAACACAAGGAACTGGAGTGCTTCAATGGAGGGCTACAAGCTCTTCAGAAGGAATAAGCTAGGAAGGGGAGGTGGTGAGTTAACTCTGTATGTTACAGAGTGTTTTGATTGTCTAGAACTTAGTGATGGTGATGATAGGGTTGGGTGTTTACAGGTAAGGATCAGGGGGAAGGTCAACCAGGCAGATATTGCAGTGTGAGTCTGTTCTTGTCAGGGACCTCACATTACCAGATGTCTGCTGGAAAAACAATACAGGAGAGAGGAAAGAGTCCAGGAGGTTCTTGGACTGCGTGGAAGAAAACTTCCTGACACAGCTGCTGAGTGAGCCAACTAGAAAAATTTCCTTCTAGACCTGCTGTTTATGAAGAGAAAGACTTGTGGGTGTTGTGAAGGTTGGAGGCTGTCTTAGGCATAGTGGTCATGAAAAGGTAGTTTTCAGTTCTTGAGGGAATAAGGAGGGGGGGTCAGTATAACTGCCACTTTGGACTTCTGGAGGGCAGACTTTGGTCTATTTAGGAGCCTGGTTGACAGAGTCTCTTGGGAGGCAGTCCTAAAGAGCAAAGGAGTCCAGGAAGGCTGGACATTCTTCAAGAAGGAAATCCTAAAGGGGCAGGAGCAGGCCATCCCAATGTGCTATAAGACAATTCAACACTTTCCATTGTTTACCAGAAGTCCTGGCTAACAGGGGAGGTTCCATGTAACTGGAAGTTAGAAAATGTAATGCCCATCTACCAGAAGGGCTGGAAAGAGGTTCTGTGGAACTACAGGTCTGTCACTCTAAGCTTGGTGCCAGGTCATGTTAAGGAGCAGATTATCTTGAGTGCCATCACAAGGCATGTACAGGACAACCAGGTGATCAGTCAGCATGGTTTTATGAAAGGCAAGTCCTGCTTGACTAACCTGATCTCCTTTGATGAGGTTGTGGATGAGGGAAAAGCTGTAGATGTTGTTTATTTGGACTTCAGTACAGGCTTGACTCCATTTCCCACATCATTCTCCCAGAGAAACTGACTGCTCATGGCTTGGGTGGGTGTATGCTTTGCTGGGTAATACCCTGCACAGATGACCATGCCCAGAGCATGGTGGTGAATGGAATTATGTCTAGTTGGTGGCCAGTTGCAAGTGGTGTTCCCCAAGGCTCAGTATTGGGGTCTGTTCTCTTTAACATTTTTATCAATGATCTTTGGACTTCAGTACAGGCTTGACTCCATTTCCCACATCATTCTCCCAGAGAAACTGACTGCTCATGGCTTGGGTGGGTGTATGCTTTGCTGGGTAATACCCTGCACAGATGACCATGCCCAGAGCATGGTGGTGAATGGAATTATGTCTAGTTGGTGGCCAGTTGCAAGTGGTGTTCCCCAAGGCTCAGTATTGGGGTCTGTTCTCTTTAACATTTTTATCAATGATCTGGATGAGGGGATCGAGTGCACCCTCAGTAAATTTGCGCATGACACCAAGTTAGGTGGGAATGTTGATCTGATTGAGTATAGAGAGGCTCTGCATAGGGGTCTGGACAGAGATGAGGTTCAACAAGGCTAAGTGTTGGCTCCTGCACTTGGGCCACAACAAACACTATGCAATCCTACAGGCTTGGGGAAGAGTGATTGGAAAGCTGTCCAGTGGAAAAGGACCTGGTAGTATTTGCCGTCAGCTGTCTGAATGTCAGCCAGCAGTGTGCCCAAGGTGGCCAAGAAAGCCAACATCATCCTGGCTTGTATCAGAAATAGTGCGGCCAGCAGGAGTAGGGAAGTGATTGTCCTCCTGTACTCAACATTGGTGAGGCCACACCTTGAGTGCTGTGTCCAGTTTTGGGCCCCTCACTTCAAGAAGGATGTTGAGATGCTGGAGCGGCTTCAGAGAAGGGCAACAAAGCTGGTGCAGGGTCTAGAACACAAGTCTTATGAAGAGAAACTGAGGGAACTGGGATTGTTTAGTCTGGAGAAAAGGAGGTTGAGAGCTTCTTGTTCTCTATAAATACCTGAAAGGATGGTGTATTAAGGTATGTGTCTGTCTCTTCTCCCAAGTTACAAATGATAGGATTGGAGGAAATCACCTCAAGTTGTGCCAGGGGACATTTAGGTTTCCTATTAGGAAAAATTTCTTCATCAAAAGGCTTGTCAATCACTGGAACAGGCTGTCCAGGGAAGTGGTGGAAGTCACCATCACTGGAGGTATTTAAAGGACATGTAGATGTGTTGCTGAGGGACATGGGTTAGTGGTGGACTTGGAAGCGCTATGTTATTGGTTGGACTTGATGATCTAAAAGTTTTCTTCCAACTAAGACTATTCTATGATTCTATGATATGCTAGATCCAGAAATAGGAGCATAAAGATAAGTAAAACCAGACCTACTGTTGCAGTGAAAGGACTCGTGGCTCAAAAACGTACCTAGACCTTTCCTGTACTTCTCCTTACAAACAGTAAAAGGCAATTATTAAAATATCCCAAAATAGAATACTAAGTACTAATCCTAAATGTCCCTTAAATTACCTTTCAATGAAACATTGGTAAAAAATATTTCAGTTACTTTTTTTTTTTTTTCTCTCCCTATGGACTTTACAAGTGATTCAAGGGACAAATAGTTCCTACAGTGTTATTACTTTGGGTTTCTGCTTCGTCCTCATTTTGACACATCTGGGACATGCAATTATTCACAAAGGTCATTTTCCACACAAGAAAAGGACAGTGACCAGAAGGCAGCATTTAGGCTGTGAACACACCATGACAATTTAATCAATGAGAAAACCCCAATGTCAAGAACCAGCTCATTTCTGGGTTGACAAAGACTGACATCTCATCAGTATCTTGAAAAACTGACTAAAGACACAGAGGGCAGAGTCCTGATGTAACATCAAAGAACTACGAACATTCAGGTACTTTAGTCATAAGGGTTGAGACAATTTAATTTGTAGATGTTCATTTCATAATAAGCTTGAACAGTGTCATTCACAAAGTAATAGTTGACATTCATTTGTGGTTTATGCCCGCCAAAACTAGTTTCTGTCCTTCTAATTTTCAACTTTTAAAAACGACACCTTTTCTCTTTCTCAGAAAATGTCAACAGCCAGGTCAACCAGAAGTATTTAGCTGAGATTTATTCGTCTAAATGACACACTACAAGCACAGAATTCCCAAACTGAAATCCTAAAAACCTCCTAAAAAATCCAACAAAACCTTGGCATGCCTGAAATGTTTGTGAGATACGAAATAGCTTAACTTTCAAACTCAGTCATGATCCACAGATTAGATGCTTGTTTACCTCTCTTGCCTGTTGGGCTCAGCCTGATAATGGTTCTTTGTGCTCCCAGTAATAATATATAAAGTAGACTGAGCTCAATACTTACATGAGGGTATAAAGATACATTTGCATTATTATCTTGAGCTAATCATTACAAAGCCACATGCATACTTATTGGTATCTATGCCATAGGGCTGCAGAGGTGTAAGAGTATGGAAGAAGATAACACCAGTTTCACTGCAAGTAATGTAGTTTTACAGTAGTTTGTGACAAACATAAAACACATGTTGGTTCTCCTAAGAGAATTGTGCTCATATCTCCAATGTGTGACCTAATCATCAGGCCATCTGGCACTGTGTGAGAGTATACTCTGAGTTGATTACAACAAAGATACGCTAAAATGCAAAGCCTAACTAGACATCAAAGGACAGGGACATTTAGGAGAGAAATGGTTCCAAGCTGTTTTCCATGGACTGTTAATTGACTCTGAATATATCTTTCAAAACTAAATGAAATAATGTAAAATGATTCTCAGCATAAATCAGATAGCTTTGTCGACACAAAGGGACTGTGCTGATATGCCCTGATTTCTGTCTACTTCTGATGTGCAATGAGTTTTTATTAAAGAAAACACAGACCAGATCCTCTTTTTTTTTAATTTGCATTGATATTATTTTATTGCAAATCTCCGCACATATTTTTAGGTTATTTTATTTTCATTCTGGGAAAACAGGTAGTAGATTTTATCTCCACCCTGGGTGTACTTCACTTTTTCCATTTGAAAAAAAGACCTTTCAGTGAGCAGCAATGTTCAAGCAGGCTTTTAGTTTTGTTTGACTCTTACAAGTCATATGTGTTCTTTCACAAGGACAGCAGGGTGACACAGTTCTTAATTAAGCTTATACACATGCTCGAACTGATCTATTCCCATGTATCACAAAGAGAGGAAAGCAATACATATAGCTGTGTTTTCTCCTCTATACAAGGCTCCCACTGCAGATGTATCTTTTGCATTCTCTGTGGATCACTTCTAGATGGATTTAACCTCCGGGGAAAGGGAGTACAGGAAGACTAATACCTTAGTGCCCTCACTCAAATTGTAAAACCGAGCTGTTCCTTCTGTCGTGAAAAACACACCCAGAACCTAATCTGTTTGCATGTTCAGTCATCCTAAATGTCTGTTCTACGCAGCCCAGTAAAAATATGGCAACATTGTTTAAGAAATACAAAGAAGCAAAATGTATAACATGAAAAAAAGAATTGTTCTGTGGTATTTTCGTTGGTTTTTACTAACAACATCTACCTGTCTTTGGCTCCTCAAGAAGCATCTGAGATTCTGGGGCAACTCTTTGATCCACATGTATTTGGTACAAACTTCTATCTAGCAACTTGATTGTTGCCTGAGATGCATCCTTCCATATTTCCCTAGGAAATTATGTCCCCTCAGTTCTCTGTTCCATCCATACTGCATAGAATCATAGAATAGTTTGAGCAGAAAGAAACCTGTAAAGATCACCTAGTTCAACTCCCCTGTAATGACCAGGGACATCTTCCACTAGACCAGGTTGGTCAGAGCAATCAGACTTTGAACATTTCCAGGCATGGGTCATCTGCCACCTCTCTGGGCAACCTGCTCCAGTGTTTCACCACCCACATTGTAAAACATTTCTTCCTTAGATCTAGTCTAAATCTACCTCTTTTAGTTTAAAACGATTACCATTTATTCTGTTGCCACAGACCCTCCTAACAAGTCTCTCACCATCTTTCTTATAACCTCCCTTCAAATACTGGAAAGCCACAATAAGGTCTCCTTGGAGCCTTCTCCAGGCTGATCAACCCCAATTGTCTCAGACTGTCCTCATAGCACAGGTGTTCCATCCCTCTGACCATTTTTGTGGGTCTCCACTGGACCTGCTCCAACAGGTCCAGGACTCCAACAGCTGAGGAGGGTAGCACTTTGTAGTTGCTTTTCAAGATCCAGAACATGAATATCTACAGATATTTGGACTACATACTCAGCTGGTGCTAACTTGCGGGCGTATATACGAAAACTGGAATTTGTCATCTTATGGCTGTGTGAGAAATCTGAATAGTTTATACTAGAAGGAAAGAAAAAAGGAAAAAAAAAACAAACACCAAACTCAACCCTGACATTCCCTCTAAAAATGTAGTTGTGATATTAAACCATGAAATATTAATTTCAGCATAATTATTTATGTGATTTTTGTTATGAACTGGAAACCCCAAGTGATTCCAATATTTCTCTATTCACATTGCTAACAAACCTATCAAAACAGATTACAAAGTTGGTAGCCTTTAATCAACAGTATCTAAAACTGATATTCCAATAATGTCCATGAAAATAAAAATCTGCCTAAATTCTACTAAAAAATGGGCATGAATTTTAATTCATTCCCCTGTTGAAAAGACTTGATCATAAAAGTGATGTCTACAAGGATTCTAATATTACTTTTGTACATGTAGTAATTAATAATTTAAATAGTTGCAAATATATAGAAGCATGTACAAAATGAATGTGCAATTCAATCTATCTTGCTGACATAATGACAGCTTATGTTAATGAACTTGTTGGATTTCAGATGAACAAATACATCATATTTATGATAACAGAGGCAGAATATATTATCTTACACATAGGTCTCTGTGTAAAATGGCATGACTGGGTAGAAAAGGGCTGTAAATATATAGGAAGCCTGAAAAAATAAATTTTAATTTAAGGTGGTTAACCTAGCTATTTAAACAGTTACTTACCTTCAGAATTTTTGGTTATACTATCATTGATATCTCATGACTTTCGATTGATTTATAAAAATTTACTGGCAACTAAATTAGGACCTGCACTTAATATCCTCGCTCCTATTATTCACATAGTTTCAAATAAAAATCACTGTAAGTTTAGCACTTTGTAATAAGACTTGTATAATGATCTTCTTGATCCTCTTTTTGATACACTATGTTAATTAATTTACACTTCTGAAATAACTTATCCACTTTTTATTTATATTATCTCTTATTTTAAATTTTTAAGAGCAGAAAAAATACAATCATGGAACATTAAAGAATTAAGAAGCACATTAATCAGGCAAAATACTTACGGCATACTCCGGATGCCAGAAAAATCACTTTCAGTACAGTCACCCATCAGGGCTTCAGGCTGGCGGTTAGAGCCAAGGGTGGTTTTATGCTTCATGTTGTATGATGTAACTAACAGGATGCCTGATGCTAGTTTAAATTTACTTTACCCATGAAAAATTAGATTGCTGAGAATGGGATCTACAAAAGCTATATTGGCACACCTAGGTGTGACCATTACTAATACCGGCAAGAGAATCATATATTAATTTCTTTATCACATTCTCATTTAGGATTCACTGACTTGGAGTTACGCATATAGGCTAGACCCAAAAAAGCCCAAGAGTGGACTTAGCTTAATGAGGTATAATGGTGAGTCATGGGAGCCATCCCAGTCATCAACTTTCTTTGAAAAAAACACAGTCATAAATTCCATAGGTACTTCATTGCTTAACTTCAAAAGTTTCCAGGACACATTATTATACATCTGTATCCTGAAGTGTCACACCACAGTTGTTATCAGAAAATGCCTGAGCACCCAAGGCTGACTTCAGTCTAGAAATTAAGCCATGAAAGTACTCAGGAAGTCTTGATCTCAGTGCAAGGAACAAGCACACTGTCAGACTGCTTGTGATGCACAGGTGAAGAAGCCATTTGCTTTAAATCAGTTTGGGTAAGGGAGCCTCATATATATTCACAAATATCCTATATTTTCTAGTTAGATAGAGCATTTCCAAAGTGACAAAAAAAAAAAAAAGAGCTTAATACTTGAATGTGTAAAGAAAATTGAAGATGAAGTCTTCATCATATTGTGTGTGTTTTACAGCTAGTCAGCTGTGGCATAATAGCAGGTAGTACTAGCAGCATGAAGAAGTCCTTGTTCAACTAGTTTAGCTTTTCAAACAGGAAGACAGAAGAGAAAGTGTTTCAAGTGTCACAGAGGCACCCACAAAACAGACAGCAGCAGCTATCTGCAAAACGTGGATTTATTGCAATGATATTTTGCCCAACACTCCAACTGACCAAAATTAATTACAGGTTTGGGTGTCAGTTAGGAATATATTCCTGCACAACAGATTGATCAATACTGAAGAACATACTCCAAGGAAGACAAACCACAATGTGCACACCTCACTCACATAAGGGGGCGTCTCCCACTTAAAGATACCGAAAGGGTCACTCACCAACTCTGGGGTGAGGGTCACTCAATCCCAGGAAGATACACTTGGACAGTGTCCGAATCCAAGAGGAGTCCCAGGAATTATCCTCAATCATCATCCTGATCTGATGGGAGAGTCCCCGACTGCATCACCTGCTGCTCAGAGGAGAACCAGCTCAAAAGTGGTTCTCCCGCAGGGCTCCATTTATACCCTGGTCAGGTGTGAGCTGTGGTCACTTTCAGTAAACACAGATGGGATGCAGCTCCAAGGCACCAGGTAGCCCTGGGGTGTTTATCAGGTGCTTCTGCAGGGCCCTGTCTTTTGTGTAAGCTCTATGCGAGCAGTCAGGGTGTTTGCACTGCCACATCAAGCAAGATTCAAGCACACCTACTGGCTAGGAAGGAATGAGAGAGGCAACAATAAGGAAGTGATGGTAAGCTGCTATAAGCATGCTCAACAGCAGATGAAAAAAACATCCATGAGCCTCCACCAATATAAAGTTTAAGTTGAGAAGCATATATCAATTTACAGAATTCAGAAGCAGAGGTAAAATGTTATAAAAGTAAATGACACCTGGGTGTGGAAACTCAGTGCCTAAAATCCATTTAAACATCTACTTCTGTCTAATGACTTTGTCTTCTAGACTTAAGCTTGCCTTTTCATTACTCCAGTGAGAAAAAATTGATTAGATCACAGTTTTATTAGGAAAACAATTAAACGAAAAGATATAAGATAAAACTAAGAGACGATATAGAAGATAAGATATGAGCAAGACCATTACATTCACAGCCAGGCTTGGGAAGGGATTTAAATCAAACCTGAAAGAGGTAAAAAATGATCGTATTTTGGTTTTTTTGATTGGTCTGCCCAGTCTAACTATAAGGAAACAAAACCTCAGCGTTTTGTTAATACTTTTTGTAGCTCAAAGAAATGATCTGGCCTTCAGTTGGGATGGTCACACCTGCTTCCCCAGCCTACACGCATGCACAGGTTGCCAGGATACTTTCAGTAAAGAAACTTCAGAAAGGAACTTTACCATCATTCCATAAAAGACACCAAAACCAGATCACTAGCAATTTTATTAAAGATTATCCCCTCAGCACCCAGAACTTCTCACCACCTCACTGGTCAGGTTTTGTGACTTTAGCAAGAACCCTGAAAATTCTTTACCATTGTAGACTTTAATTTTTAAATTTTAACAGTACCAAATTAATTTCAATATTATTTCCAGCTGTTGCTGATTTTATACACAGAGCTATGCTCTACACATGTTCCAACTTTAAACACTGTGTTTAGCATGTAAATAAGACATTAAATGGAGAGCATATTTTAACTTACACATGTGACCTCCAGATGTCCCTTGCAATCTCAACCACCTCTAGGCCTTTCCTTATAGAGAGTAGGAGTGGATTCTTCTGTCTTGACAGCCATTGGAGGAGCTAAGTCAAGGTGCTCTGGTGGCACTGAGGAGGTCACTAGAGATGGCCCACCCGCTGCTCATTGATGTGCCATTGTGCACAGGGCACCAGCTTCTCATCACAGGAACTGAGGTTAAAGCCCACCTGCAAGGCTGCAAGAAAATACTAAACGACAAGGAAAAGAAGCTTTTTCCTTTGGGGTATCTGCCTTCCTGGCCAGGCAGACAATTGTAGGTGGCTTCTAGTACCCCTGTGGTGTGAGAGAGTGACTGTGACATCTCTCTGAACTTGCTGCTTTTCAGCAGCCGCGGGCTCTGTCCCTGTTCATTTTTCCCAGGACTCCTGAAGGTACACATGCAAGGCTCCAGCACAATTGTGGTCTTGGTCTTCAGGTTTTGGCTTGTTGGAGAGCAATAGCTCCAGGTACTGAGCGAAGGCAGACTCTTCCAATGCCCCTCTTCCATCTGCCCAGCTGCAAGGTCCTGTGGGTCCCACACAGGAGCTGTCCCAGGTCCATGGGCATGACGAGGCTGATGGTACCATCCAGTGCTGAAGAACCCTTCTCTGCCTTCCCTGACCACTTAAAAGACATTCAGATGCCGTGCTTAGGGACATGGTTTAGCAGTAGACTTGGCAGTGTTAAATTTGTGGTTGGGCTTGATGATCCCAACCAAGACTATTCTGTGATTCCAACCTATTCTAGTCTAGTCTAGTCTAGTCTAGTCTAGTATATTCTATGATTTTAGAGACCATGTCAAATTCATTAAGTGGCTGACTTCTTATTTTTCCTTTTTTTTCTAGTTTACTGGACAATTTTTACTGAATCATAACCTGTTTACCTGATTATTTTTGGTTCACTTCCATTAAGATGAGTACACACACACATGAACACACACACTTCCCTGTAGATATGCTGCTTACAGAGTGTATTGTCTCCAATATTGTCCTTTAGCAATGTAATTTATAATTTTTAGGAACTGTGTAAGAGTACAAATAAAAATAGAAATATTTTATATTTTATTACAAATGTGTTTATGCTTTTTCACTTGATCTTTTCTCATGTGGCAAGCCATTAAATTAAGTATCACAAATATTACCCAGCAGCCTACTTACATTATACAAATTATTACATCAGCTAGTAACTAAATACACAGAGCATGTATCCAGACTTCACACCTTCAACCTTTGCTAGAAGTATCATCAGACCAATGTGTTTTATAGAATGCACAGAAGATCGATAAATTGCAGGTGTTTTCCTTTCTCCTTCTGTTTATTTACAAATCCAACTTTAAACACTGTGTTTAGCATGTAAATAAGACATTAAATGGAGAGCATATTTTAACTTACATTTGTACCTTCCATTTAAAAATTAAATTGTTCTTTTGCTGAGTATTACAAACATTTGCTTATAAGATTTTGTTTAATATTTATGTTGGGGAAAAGGGCAAGTTGGTTGAATTAGTTTCTCTTGGAAAAAACAAGGAAGAGAAACAGAGTTTTCCAGTTCTGGTTCTGTTACAAATCTTTTTTGCAACATAGCTCATGACCATTCTTGTTTTGTCAGTTCTACGCAATTCCAGTAGAGCAAGTAAGCTTGCTCCATCACTTTGTGAATTTGCAGTACAGTTTAATTGCATGTCATTTTGTACAGATCTTAGTATGCACAGTGGTTACAACAAAAGGAGATGATATAAAACATAGTATTAGAAAAGTTAATAACAACATGTATGAAATATTTCAATGCGAATATTAGCTATCGGCTATCCATGATAAGTTTAAGCTATATTATAGATGTTATTTCTCTTTTCTAAGTAATGTGGAGAAACACAGAGAAGGCTAAAGACAACAGGAGGCTGAGGTGAGAAGCACTGAAGTTCATAAACGTTTAGTGTTGAATAGCTTCAGAATCAACACTGATATGATAGTGGCTGTAAACGCACAATACGGTTTCATCTGTGTAGGAACCTAAATGGTATGCTGGAAATAAGAAAAAAAAGAGGCCACAACAAAATAGGAGAAAGAAAAGTAAAATACTTAAAACACAACAGCTGGAGAATAAGAATATAACCCAAATGTATTTGTTCTTAGTGCTATCCTGAACTATTTTCAGATGTTCATCAAAGATAAGAAGAAGCATCTCAGAACTATCAAGACTGGAAAGAGGAGAATATGTAGAGAAGAAGAGTGGAGAATAAAGTGTTTTCATCTTAAGTCAATTCAGATTCCTCCTACTATGTTAAGTATGAAAAAGACTTTGGAAGACTAATCAATTCTTGACAGACATTTGTCTCATCTTTTAAAAGTACCTTTGATGACAGAAATTTAACAGGTTTCTTTGGCAAACTTTCCAGTTCTTTGTTACCCTGTCCTTCCAAAAGTCTCTTTTAGTAACTCTTATAGTAGACAATGAACCTTTTTCTTTTTTTGCAATTTAAGTCCATTACTTCTTTTCTGATACAGAGTGCATATTATCCCTTTCTTCAAAATAGTCTTTTATTGTCTTACGATCTATTATCACATCCTTCCTAAAACGTGTCTTTCCTTGCAGGTTACAATTTCAAGACCTTCAATCAGTATTTCTGTTCTGGTTGGCACTCTCACCGATTGGTACTTATTACAAAGCATGGTAGAAAATTTCTCACATAGTATGCAAGTCTATTCACTATAGGAGAATAACTGTATGCATCTTGTAGGCCACAAGAAATGTTTTAGCGGTTTTTTTTAGGCTTAACAATACTATGATGTTGTTGACTCATGTTTATTTTGAGATCCTCTCTAACTTGGAGACCTGTAGAACTTTTACCTAAACAGTTGTTCCCTAGTTTTTGTGTGTGCAATTTATTACTTCTGCCTGAGTATCTTGCGGTTGTCCCTATTGAGTCACAACCTGTTATTTCAAACCTACCTCCAATTTGTCAGGTTTATTTTAAATTCTGTTCTCTCCTCCATGACACTTGCATTCTCTGCTGAGCTTGGAATCATAGGCAAATATTTGTTAGGCTATTCATACTGAAGCTCCAGTATGGCATCTTGAGACTCCTGAAGCATTTCTCTCGAGAGCAGTACAGAGAACAGCAAAAGAAAACTGAAGTAATATGGAGTACAAAACAAGTGTATCAGTTGGGGAAAAAACCTCAGAAGAGTAAGAATCAAAGCAAACCTATATATGGACCGTGCTGCAGGAAGGAGAAAAGTGTCTGGAAAGTTCTGTCACTAAACAAGATGATCCCTAGTAAAAATCAGTAGTGAACCTTGTTTGTTTGTTTGTTTGCAGTACATCTCTAAAGTCACCTTCAAGCAGAATAATTTTCTCCTTGTCCTGCAGCTCTTAGACTATCTGTGGATATATAGATTATTGCAAGAGAAAGCCGCGTGTTCCAAACTTGTGTATGAATATAAGGGAGAGTTCAGTGAAAGGCATAGTAATCTCTATTCCTCTTTACCTAGTGTGACAGATCATCTGATTCTGCTTGTCTTTTGCTAGTTTTAACCTCCACAGCGAATAGACATCAAGATATTGCCTCCTGTATCTATAACCATAGCAACAAGGGAAAATATGGCAGTGGTACTTCTCTGTTTTCATTTTCACTCTAATCTTTCAGATTTTCAGGATATTAGTACAGTCGAAGTAGAGGATGACTGCAATGTCAGAGAATTAAACACAGAATAAATACAAATATGCTATGGTGCGGTCAAGCAACAGTACTCAGACCCTGTTCTTCCATCTCCACAGCACAGGATGCAGATACATGTGTCCCACCAGCTGAAGAATCAGTAATCACAGTCAGTAGGTACACTTCCTTTTCCTTTCCAAAAAGTGATCACAGATGACTTTGTACATATTAACACTAAGTTATGATAGTATCAGTAACAGGTATAGCCACAAGTGTGTGTAAAAATGTGGACCAAGGCTTTTAACTGCTATGTGCTTAGTGCATCCTCTTCACCCTGGCCTCTGGTTCTTTTGTACAGTTCATCTTTATCAGAAGAAAGTCTGAACAACAATCACCAGCCAGCTTCATGACTCATTAATCACCACATTTTCTTCCTCTTTATATTTGACTGTCATGTAACAATTCTGCTTTAAATCCTGTATCTTCTGCTACCTATGAGCTAATTCAATCTCTGGCCTTAGAGCATGAAATTTAAGATAATTAGTTATTGTGTTTCCCTCAATGGTGTATTGCACTTTTCTGAATCATAAGCTTACATAAAAGTGGTACACCACAAACTCCACTCTTCTCACCCCCACTTCCCATCCCCCAGGAAAAAAAAAAAAAAAAAAGATGATGAAAACAACAAAATAGCATAAGATTATGTTGGGCACAATGCAGTCAGTGTTACATGCAAAGATAGTCATGACAATGTAGTGGTGAAAACTAAGTGCACTCTTTGTGTCAGACTGAAAGGATTACAATCTCCTGCTAGTACAGCTGGATTGACATAGTACATACTGCAGCTATGTAAATTATGAAAGATTCTGGCTAGAAAAGATGGTAGTCTTTTATTTATTATAATTCAAATCATATAAAATTCAATAATCAGGCTAAAATTCTCACTTTTCAGTTGTAAAACACGGATAGGCAACTGAGTACAACTTTTCATGTTTATTTACGAGCTTCTCTTCCTTTGTCTACCGAATACTCTAAAAATAAATTATTTCTATTGTATACCTTCTATTTACTCCAGTGCATATTTAATACAAAAAATCCACTTAATAGAATTTAATTCTGCTAGAACAATTCTATCACACTGGTAATTACAACTTAATGCATGTGGGATACAAATTCTAGTCATACTGACAGCAGTAAAGACTATTAAATATATAGCAGACATAATCACTTCATTAAGGCTACTTAACATTAAAAAATGCCAGCATTTTGACTTGAAAGGACAACGTATTAACATCTGTTATTCTTGTTCAGATCTCTCTGCAATGCATGTCTGTAGGAGCAGTTGTGATTGTGCCAACACGCCTGTGTGCAGTGGTGTGTGTATCTGCACCCACATCATCTTGGTTGAAGCAAAATATTACCCATTCCTCTTTACACAAAGAAAATACAAAATAATCTAGATCACAATTTTGCTGCCTTTCGGTGAGGTATAGTTTTGCTGTTTGCATGTGTATTCTTTTTGAGTTGAAGCTTTGTATTTAATTGCGTAGAACAGGATATCTGAAATGCAGTAAAGTTCAAAAGAGAACAAAAGATTAATTTGTTGTGGTTATAACTTACCTCCATGTATATCTGAAGTCCCAACTCCACAGAAAGAAAATCACTTTTCAGGAAAGATTTTTTTAAAAACTCTGGGTATAAAATCTTATTTTTCATCCCTAAAAAAGGTGGTATGTGCGAATAGTAAGATCCTAAGAGTGTTGTCGAATTAGTACATATTATACAAAATAAATGTAAATTTGTAAGTGCATTTGACTCATAATTTGGGAGTTAATTACCTGATTCTGCTTAGTCATTCTGTACTGAGTTACTGTAAGACTTTTCTAGAATGAATATGTAAGATTAAACTTGCTTTAAATTTCCCAAATGACTTTGAGAACCAATGCTCCTTCGGCAATCTGTTGCATATGCATGATTTTTTTTTTAATCAAGGTTATTTCAGTCAAGAGATGAAAATGTAAAGGGATTAATTGCACATAAAATGTGTTTATATGGCATAATTATTTGTTTTACATGTAATTTTTTTAATCTGAATTCTAACTGAGATCAGCAGAAGTCTTTAAACATGTTAAGCAATATGAATTAAGCAAGCAGTAAGGTTTTAATATTTTATTGTCACAGTTTCATAGCAAAGTATGAACTTTTGGAATTTCATATAAGACAGAAAACAAAAAAATAGGAGGAATTATGTAACATTTCAAGTACAGTTTCGTTTCCACTCAGCTACACTTCTTACTCCTCTTTTCTTTCATTTTAAATTGCTAGCTTTAGTCCTGAATTTTTCCTGGATTTTAACACAGTAAAAACTTCAGTAAGTCCTAAAATTTTCTTCAGTCATTAAATCAATTTTGGTTTTCAATATCAACTGTTTAAACAAAAATTAATTTTATTACATACAGCTGTATTTCTAATATATCTTTTCCTTAGTAGAAATAAATGCTCCATTCCTTTTTCTCTGTCCTGTTAGTCTTTCTTTGCTATGAAACCTTTTGTAAGGAAAATATATGAGTAATTTCTGATTTGATTATGCAGTTTCATAAGGCAATTTAGATATGTTAAGAAGGTACAATGTTTCCCATTTGTCTTCTGTCCTATTTTACTCTCCTCTATTTGTTTCTGATTTGACATTTTATTGGTATTTAATTCTTCTGATTGGCTTCTTTTTCTCATAATACGTTATTACTCCTGTTTTGATGTCCTATGTATTTTCCTTCATATGTCCATTTAATCTTGAATAATTAATGAAAATAATCATAGCTCTCTAGACACTGATTTTGGCACATAGTCCTACTGTTAGCTGTCAGCTTACAAAATGTAATGCTCCTGTGAGGGTAGCTTCAAAATTCACACAATTCAATTATTCACTTCCACAGAGCAAGAATCGCTATGTGTTAATACTTTCCTATGGTGGATTTTATATTTTGGCAATAGATCACAGTAAGGCTGCAGCTTTTCAAAACCTGGCAAAGTAAGGGAGAGTCACCAGATGGAGTCCTCAGGTAACATACTGAAATCAATGTAGTTTATTAATGCAGAAGTGTTTGGGTAGGCTGTGTATTAATCTCAACCTTCAAAAGCAGGCTGACAGTGACTTGCCAGATTTTGGAGTTCACAGAAAATGTGACCTCAGTAACTGATGAAGTTATTTCACGTATTTGCCTAGATTCATTTTAAAGAATCCTTGGAAGGTTTATCTACCATGTGCCACTCTATTCCTCTGACTTCCCAGCCAAAGAGATAGAGTTCAGCCTACCCATTTAGAAGGAGCCCAGACTGAATAATTATATACTCCAATTGTTCTCCATCTGCTGCTTGCTTGATCTACAAATGCCTTTTCTTGTACCAGGAAGCAAACAGCAGAATCTCAGCTGTTCAGAATTTCCATCTGGGAAATTGCAAGTTGCTGTGTTCCAGTACCTAAGAGAAGAACCTACTCCTGCATGCATATAGTTAAGCATAGGTTAAAACGTATAAGAAGGGGAAATAATTTTTAAAACATAAATAGACTCATTTCCACTGAGCTAAAGGGTTAACAGAAAACAACAACAACAACAAAAAAGTCCCAGGTAGCAGACAAGCTACCTATGACACTTTTTCTAAGCTAGAGTTCTTCAAGTTAGAACACATGCTGCACCCTTGGAAATGCAGATGATGGCTATATCCATATGGCTTTGAGGAATTCCAGGAAACATTTCTTAGGGTTAGCTTCACATTTCTTCTGCATTCATACAACTCCAAGCTTTCTACATGAGAGACATGGGTAGCTCCTACATTTTAAAAGCTAGACTTACAAGGATAGATAACATTGATGTGTCTAAAGCTTGGAACAAAAAGTGATACAAATCTGATTCCTTTTAAATGCATAATTGGCATAAAAGAAATGTCTATCAGCAGAAATATACCTTAAATGTTTTTTTCTTTATATTGCCAAAATATGCAATAACAAAATTTTCAAAATGGAAATGTTTACATTTTCTGATTTCTAATGTTTATTATAATTTGCTGTTTAATTATAGAAACAGAATTTTCCTAGCTGAACTAAATACTTTGTTTGAATTAAAGAAAACAAAACGTTAGTTTAGCAGTAACATTGTTGGGTGTTGTTTTTTTTTGGGGCGGGGTGGGGGGGGATGGACAGCAACTTTCCAAAATAAATCATTTTCATGACTAAAATATAATCTTGTTCAAAAAAGCCAATTTATTTTAGAATCTACATTTTAATATTTTAATGTGCTAAAATTTGAAAGATTTATATGACCATCTGGCATATTGGAGCAAAATCTTATAGTATCAGCATTTTCTGGAGGACAGCAAAATCACAGATCTATATGTGGAAGGAGAAGGAAAAAGCCCCACCTGATACTTATTATATAAAAATCAAAACAAAACAGAACAAACGAAAAAACAGTTAAAGTTGGAAAAGTGGAGAAATAATATACATGATAGATAGTATCAATTTTATTAGAACACATGTTTAATGACTTTTTTTTTTTTTGGTCACTTTTGCATAGATTATGCTATTCATAACCAATCAGGAATGTCACTATATTGGGTGTCTGTGCCTGAGTGCTAGTAACAGGTTGCTCCAGTGGAGGCCTCTGTGAGGAGAGGCTGGAGCTGCCCTGTGCTGGACACAGCCAGTTCCAAATGGCTCTGAAAGACGCACCACAGGACACGGCTGAGCTGCTCAGCCAAGGTGGTGGGGCTTCTGGGAAAACATATTTGAGAAAAGACAGAAAACACTGATAAAACTGTGAGGAGGAAAAAAAAAAAGAAAAAAATGTGAGAAATCGTCATGTGGACATGAAGTAGACATTCTGCTGGAACATACGTCAAGTCATATGGATGCCAGAGAAGTGGTTAGTGGCAGCCAACATGGCTTCTCTAAGGGCATATCATGCCTGACTAATCTTGTGGCCTCCTACAGTGGAGTGACTGCATTGGTGGGTAAGAGAAGAGCAATTTATGTCACCTCCCTGGACTTCTGTCAGGCATTGATAAGGTCCCATAAAACATCCTTGCTGCTAAATTGAAGACATGGTCAGACCATTCTATGGATAAGGAATTGCCTGGATGGTCACATCCAAAGAGTTGCAGTCAATGGCTCTACGTTCAAATGAAGATCAGTAAGTGGTGTCCCTCAGGAGTACATCATGGGGCTGATACTGCTCAATATCACACAGAATCACACACAGATCTCTTTAATATCTTCATTAATGACACAAACAGTTGGATTGAGTATACCCTAAGCAAGTTTGTGAATGACACCATGTTGAGTGATGTAGTTGATATGCTTGAGGGAAGAAATGGCACCTAGAGGAACCTTGACAGGCTTGAGAAGTGGGTCAGTGTGAACCTCAGGAAAGCAGTGAAACTCTGGTTGCCCAGAGAAGCTGTGGATGCACCATCCCTGGAAGCATTCAAAGCCAAATTGGAGGGGCTTTCAGCAATCTGATCTAGTGAAAGATGTCCCCATTCACAGCAGAGATGTTGGAACTAGATGATCTTTAAAGGTTCCTTCCAACTCAAACAGTTCCCCTGCAACTTGTGAAGAGACTATGATGGAGCAGGTATTCACACTGCGGCCCATGAGGGGGAAGAGACCCATGCTGACACAAGGAAATAGCCTGAGGAGGAAGGTGTATCAGAGAAACTGTTATGGACTGACCACAATCCCCATTCCCCATCTCCACCTGCACCACTCGAGAAAGGGAGATAGAGGGTTCAGAAATACAGGAGTGAAGCTGACCTTGGCAAGAAGGACAGGGGTGGAGGAAAATACTTTAGACTTTTGGGGTTGTTGTTTTTTTTTTTTTTCCTCTGTTTCTCACAATCCTACTCTTTTCAAATTAAACTGTTTTTCCTCAAGTCAAACTTGTTTTGCCTGTGAAACCAGTAAGAAACCTCCCTGTCTCTATCTTGATCCACCTTCTTCTCATCTTATTTTCTCCCCTCGCTCTGTTGAGGAGTGAGAGATTGGTTGGTTGGGCATATGGCAGCCAGCCAAGGTCAACCCACCACAATACTGTATTTGGGGAAATGCCAGGCAATATGTAGAATTTCAAACTGCTTCTTACATCAGCCTCAGTAGCTTGTGCAGCAGGATGCCTGCATTGTCACGATTAAGATTGTGCCAAAATTCCCTTTGTAAAACCTCCACATTCAGGGAATTAGAATAATATGGCATTAAAAAGTCTTGCTGAGCTGAAACTAAGTATCCGGTACTTAGGTTGCAGCGGCAATGCTGATGTTATGTGAGGCTCTTGTGTGACTACTAATATTAATTTCTCAAGCATTCAGTTCTAATGATCTCAATGGTAGACCTGTGAAACGACATGGGTACTGTAACACCGAGCTTTGCAATGCCTCGTTCCCAGAGGGGAATCCACCCGTCGGAGCAATGCGCCTGTGCTCCCTGGAAATTTAAAACACTCTGAAAGAGGAAGCCAGCAGCATGCTGAGCATAAAATTGCCAAGGTAATCACTAGGAGACACTGCAGAAAGGGTAACTTCTTTCTTTCCAGGTGCACAGAAGGTGATATTTCTAAACTACATGTGTAAGTAACGTTATTAAATGTGTCATTTATTTACTCAGATTTTTATGAGAAATTACTTTTAATCTGGCAATGAAAGAAAAAGCATTTAAAAAAAGAATTTGGTTGGGTTTGGGGTTTGTTTGTTTGTTTTTAATTAATCAATGATTTGGCCTACATGGAATTTTTGTAGTACAGAGTCTGAGGAGGTGATAAAAGTTGATAAAGCAACTTTATAGCAGAAAAGCTTGTTTTCAAAAGTTTCTGTAGAAGTTTTTTCTGCCCTTAAATGTTTTTAATTCAAGTACACGAAGTGTTGATAAGAGGTTTTGTTACAGCTGTTTTGTCTGTGTTTTTCTCAAAGCCATTGTTTCCTGGTCCTTGAAGTTGTATGTAGAGTTCTCCAAAACATTTAAATTTGCTTCAAGTGAACACAAGAAAAAGCAAGTTTGATTAAGATGTTCATAAGAGGTGTTGATACACGGTGAAGGTATACTAAAGATGGTAATTAAAGTGTTTTATTAAACTTGTTCTCTGTTCAATGCCTTTCAGCTTGTCAGAAGAAATTATTGCTACAGGTGTTTCCATTTTAAGAACGAAATAAAATGATGAGGGATTAGAGAGCAAAATCCTTACGGGAATGTGTCTTTTAGTTACTGTATTGATGTTATTGCTGTCTGTTGTGCGATGAAGCAGATGTAAGTTTGCTGTCTGTATATTTTTAGCAATCTCTGGAACTAATCACTAACACAGACAGTCTTAAATATATAATGCCTCCGTTTCTGTCTTTTTAAAGCAATGTGTCATAGTAAAATCCTTGCTGAACAGTCTCAAACAGAAATATGTAATAAGTACTTCAGTCATTGCAGTAACTGAAACAATCCTTCACACATGGTAAGTATTAGGGAAAAAAGAATGGCATAAATAAATTTCACGCTACTTATGTCCTGATGTACGAGAATCATGAATACAAACTACTAGATGTAACATAACACATAGTGTTGGTAGACATCCGTTCTCACCCGTTTGGGACCATAAGTCACTGCTTCAATACATGTAATGAAAGGGTTACAAAATCAAACCTGAGAAATTGTTTTGGATTAAATCCAGTAATCTTTCAAGGTTTCAAAAACAAAATAATATTTTTTTAAAAATCCAGTACCAGCAAAATAGACATTCTGAGGAATATGAACCATAGAGCATGCAAAGCCCAGCTTCAGTGAGGTTCAGATCTCAGAGTTGGTCGTGGCTGAATCTTGCTGTGTCCAGTAGCTGTGGAAAGTCACTGGTAGCCATGATCACTGATTCCACTGCAGCTCTCAAGGAGACATTAAGTTCCCTTTATATTCAGAAGCATATTGACAATTAACAAAAAGCTGTGCTCCTTCTGTGAAAGAAATAGGTTGGCACAAACAAATTCTGTTTCTCAGTTTGTGGTCAAGCAAGTACCACACAATTATTTGGGTCTTAGGTTGTTTATTGAAATTGTCACTTTCTTCTACCATTCATTACATTAGTTGTATGAAGAATCATTTCCAGCCCTTGCAAAAGGGTTACTAAGCAAAATTTGCCTCTTGGCATGCTTTAATGCCCTGAATATTGGTCAGGCTCTGGATTTCAAAAAAGGTAGCTTTGAAATTAATTAATGTGGACTTAATAATTAAAACAGCAGTATCAGCACCCAGTAATGTCTGCTACATTAGTCAGTTCACAGAGTTTATTTAGTTTATCTGAATTAATTAATTCTCTTTTCAGCACAGTCATTTATTTTCAAGGTAACTGCTGTTTTCAACTATTCAGCCATCCTAGTGAAAAGAATTCAGTATGGTATTAGGGAATTATATTGTGCCCCTCTTTTTATCTTAAAAGCTTCTAAGTGTGTGTGGTGGTTGTAATGGGAAAAATGTGACTGTTTTTCCTAATGGAATGACATTTCCTAGGGTACATTTCTGTGGTTATGAGCAGTACATTGTATCTTGTATGGCAGAATCTGTTAAAACTGGCACATTAAAAGGTTTGGCTCTTTTGCTTAGCATAAAATAACAATTCTAATCTCTGTATAACTCCAGGTTTCTAACGCCGGATGCTGACTTACACCAGATCTTCACTGACTGTAACTGCAAATAATGCAAGCAGAGTGAGATCTTGGCCATCCTTCAGGTTCCAGTGCTGTAGGGCAGCCAGTGCTATGTAGCACTGAGCACAAACTAAAACAACATTTGGATATTTTCCCCCAGCCAAACACACTCCTGCAGTTCTCCCATCATTACAAATGTTATAATAGTAACAAAAAAGCTCAGAAACATAGGAATTATAAATCTGCAGTTGTTAAAGCTCAGCAATAAATTGATATATCAGCATTAGTATTATAGTAAGATATGGAATCTTTAACAGACCTTAACGGACTAAAGATGGAAAGTATGGTAAAGTCTCTGCGCAGGGAGATTTCATTGAAATCTCCATGAACAGTTTTTAAAAGGTTCAATTACAGAAAAGTCTGAAACATTCAGCAAAAACTGTCCCATTAACCAATCATTTCTGAGTGATACCAAGAAAGAAGAGAAAATTGAAATGAACCTTTTAGTTTCTTTAGAGGTTGTTGTAACAGATTGTTCTGGTCACCAAAACAGATTTAATTTGGGGCGTCCAAATATAAACTCTCTCAAAAAAAAGAGGCAGAGAACAGAAAGGAAGATGACACAGAAAGACAGCTAGTATGAAAATTCACACTGTTCATTGAGGACCTGGAAAAGGAATGTTGGTCTTCTAAATTCTTATAAACATCTATTTACATTTGTCCCGGTTTGGGCTAAACTTCCTGGTTTGGGCTGAAACTTCCTTGATTTGAGTTCTGGACAAATAGGAATTATTCCCTGCAAGTGTGATGACCCCGCATTTAATTGGTGAAAAGAGGGTCAGGTGCACTGTTAGGTGTTAAGGTTATAAAGCAGCACACAGGGAGGAACCTCCCTCTCTCGGACTTCCACCCCTGCAGCAGGGAGCAGCTCCTCCCACGGACCTGCTCTGCCGCCGACCAGGCCCGGGAGCAGCCTGAGCAGGCCCCGGCCAGGCAGAAAGCCCAAA
>NW_010397101.1:46953-65139 GCF_000710305.1 Buceros rhinoceros silvestris
GAGGAGTGGGTACCTCGGTCCCTCGACCCTTAACAATGTTGCAATTACTTTCAGACTTACAAACATAACGTTTTATCTATCTTTCAAAGCAACTGTGAAAAATTGACCAAAATTTTGATAACCAGCACTGTAGTAACTTCACATGTCTATTATACAAATATTTCTGGTAAATAATGATGTTTCTTACTGTAATGTTAAACAAACAAGAACAAACTAACCCCAATTATTTCACACATAATGTCCCAAATACACTCAGAATCCAAAAAAATTAATATATATTCCTTCCACACAACTATTGACAATTTGATGTGAAAATAGTTTTCCTTGCAAAAAACTTTCTAAGCATTTTATTATAAGGAATGTTAATTGTATTCCTTTTAAATGATTTACAAAAAAAAAAAATCTAAACAACAGGTAAAATTAATTTGTGAACTTGTCCTTGATGAAGCACAGAAATGTTTCCAGCTGGAACTGATTATGTTTAATCTTCTGTGTTACAGAAGGAAAGTAATCCAAAAGACAACAGTAAATAATTGTCTTTCTACCTTGGTTTAAGTCTGTATTATTAGTGTTACTGTAAAATGCAGATAAATAGCAGAAGATAGCTCACATTGTCCAAATAAGTATTCCTTGTAGGAATAATACTTTATTCTGTGAGACGGGAACTTTTTTAGTAGATGGAAAGTTAACAGTTTCAAAATGTTCTTAAAGAATGAATGTCATTGTTCCTGTGTGTCTCTTGCAAAATGTTTTTCTTAAGTGGTATTTAAAATAAATTGCACATTCTAACCTTAAAGAAAGGACAGGGCACTCTAATCAATGCTAGTGAGTCCATGTTTCGTTGTTCTGTTTTGGTTTTGTTTTATGGTTCTATATCAATAAAAGATTCACATAATTGACCTTGTACTGTAGCGAGAAAAAATATTCTAGTTACACACTGCTGATGAAAAAGATAGCTTAGGTTACCAAGGTCACTTCCCCTTGAACCATCCTCACTTTGTGTATTATTTTTTTCTCCTGACAAGCTTATCCACTAAGCTCCACTTACCAGGACACATCCTATCAGTATCAGAGGGAGATCTGAACATAATTCCCAGGATAGCCAAAAGGGGTTGTGATGCTAAGCAACATTTCAGTATTCAGGAAAAAAAGAAAAACAAAGGAAAAAAAAAAAGCAACAAGAAAAGCATAGAAACAGGGAAGTAAAGAACTGATTTGCATAGAAGTATAGTGTTATTGTATAGAATATCCATGAGTATGTCACAAAACTCATCTTTGATTAGCTTTATGCTTCAGCAACTGTTTTTACTAGACTAGGATCTATTAAAAACATTGCATTCTTATCTCCTCTTTGTTCTGTTAAACTTCAGGACAACCCAAGTTGGGAGAAACTGGTACTTTGGTATCGAAGAGATAATTTCTACTTTTGATCAGCTAATAATGCCCACTTGAAATAGCCCTTAGTGGTGGTCATGGTTCAACACAGGGCACATCGATTTCTGTATGTCCAAGTTGAAATTCAATGGTGTAGTTGATATTTCCACACTTCAGACCTTGAAAGATCTCAAGTGATCATAGTCATAACATTTAACTGTTCCTACAGGGATGCACAGCTCTGGCAATTCAGCAGCTGTGAAATACTGTGCTTGGTACGGCTCACTATTGCCCCAGAGAATAAAGGTTTTCCATCAGAGACTGCACTGGTATAGTGTTAAGGCAGGAAAATAGTTTCAGTTTGGTAGTCCAAGCTACCTACCAATCCCATCTAGCTGATGTTCAACGGCAAAGCCCCTCAGAGACACCCACATCACCACAGAATTACCCGAAAGAAGACATATACCTGTTTGGGTGAGACATGATGTGTCTATCGCATTTCAAACTGTGGGTAACTAACGCAGTGAGGTTCTGTACTAAATAATACCACAGGCTTGAGTTTCATGTAAGAATATTCCCTGGGGGTCACTTGGCTGTGGGTTTAGTACGTAAAACACAGCTAAGGGATGTGTTTGAAATTGAGCCCACATCAATGCTCAAGATTTGTGTTGCATAGCCTGAGTGCTACTCCAACACATCTTATGACACATTCCTAACCTGTTCTGACAACTGATCTTTAAGAGTTTCACTACAATGCCACAAGACGACATGATTGTTGACAGGGAGTAGGACTCGACCAGCCAACAAATTAGTAAATACATGGTTTGGTGTGTATACTAATTCAGATAAGGCAGCATTACACTTCAATTTTCAAGACTTCCTTACAGATTCAGTGATCTTAAAACTCTAAAAAGAGACATTAAAATGTCATACACTTTTGCAGCAAGTTCTTTAAATTCTTATATCGATGGTACAGCATAGTCCAAAGTGTTGCCATTACATATCCTGCATGTAGGTTTCACTGTATTTCCAGATAAGAACTGCTTAAATACCTGCACAATAAAAATGTTAAGTCATACATCCAAAGTAGACTAAGAATTATTTTTACAGGGTCAATAAATTTTTCCCTGTTGTTGTAGACTGTGTGGATGTTTTCCATAAAATATTTTATATTTAACCACTAAATATGACATATTCTCTGTGACTCTTTGTGAGAAATTCTGAACCATCATGGCTTTTTTCTTTAAACTTAATGCTAAAAACTTTTGAAAAGGAAATTTTTTATGCAAATACTTTCAGAGCTTCAACTACAGCAACTCTGTGACATTGTTATGTAAGAATTAAACAAATGTGCCATCTCTCTGCACTGTGAAACACAGAATTCCAGGAGGAAGTTTTTAACTAGATCGCTATCAGATACTGGAGAATATTCATTGATGATGTGAGAATAGTTATTCACAGGCTATTTCAGCAGATCTTCTTCTCAACTCCCCAGAATTTTTAAATCTCCTTTTAAGTCAGTGTGTCATTGAAGTAGAACTATGTTTCTTAGAGAAGAGTCATCCTTTTTCACTCTAAGGTATTTCTGTAGATTGTAAAGGCTAAAGTCATTCCTCTTAAGTCACAGTAAATGGAGATATTTTACCATATCTTCAATAAAATCTCTTACTAAATTTTTCAGGAAAGAACGTCAAGCAAAATAGTAAAAGCAATTTTCACAGTTTCACTTCTAAATGTTGCAATTGCTTGAGTAGTTCAATAGGATCCAGAATTCCTAGCTGACTACTGGAATTTCTTAGGCTCAACAACACATAATAATGTAAGATGAGACAGTAGAAAAACTAGGAGTTTCCCACCATCACCACAAGTACAAGCAGAAGAAATGAACCGTATATAAAATAATATATACTCCTGACTGAATTCTTTAAAAAATTAATTTTCATCAACTGAGATTAAACAGATCTTTGTATGTGGGTTTTTACACTATTGCTATTGAAATCAGTACAGATAAACAGTACCCTCACAGTGTTTCAGCCAAGGGCGTAGCTAACAGTAGTCCCAATGCACATCTGGTCATGCCTAGAATACAGAAGGAAAAAATAAAAGAAAAAGAAAGAAAAAGTGGGCACAGATAGGAAAGTATAACCTCTTGATCTTTAGGCATTCAGTGCAAAACTGAATTGTGCTTCCTTACGGACAAAAATTTACTTTGTGTTGGTAAAAAATTCAATATTGTGTTATTGGCAGCCTTGATCACAGAGAGAAGAAGTGAAGGGTTTTGAAACACTTTTGAAACTTTTGTCAGTAATGAATGAGGTGTGTGGAAAGGGTCAGTGAAGGTTTACAGGCTTGGAACAGTGTAAGATATGCAGGATTCAGTGGAGTATAGATAAGTGAACAGGAGAACATAACCTAATCTTTTTAAGGATGATGGTGGCAAAAGGATTGTCAGGTATCAACAGCAATTTGAAGACCTGTGGATCTGGGATGGGTTGATACTACATCCTCATATCCATGATTGAGGAACAAGCATCCTGCTTGCTGAAGACTGCTTTCTCCGCAAGTATTCCCCTTGGGCCTGCTCTCACACCATTCTATCTCTACTTCCTAACTACCACAGCAACTCCTTCTCAAGCTGCTACTATTTCAGAAGGGAGGAACTCGCCTGATGTCTGTTACTGTTGCAATGATGGGATGAACTGGGAAGCAAAAAAATCCAAAAACCTACTGTCAAGCCAAAGATCTAGAAGCAAATAGTTGATCCTTCTATGGCTTCTATGGCTGGCTGAGTCAGCAATGGTGAAAATGGCTGCAAAGCATATATCTCTCCTCCACAAACAGAAGTCTCTGCTCCCCAGACCTCAATTTCTAGCTCAGTAATGGTAGATTGTGCAGATAGTACAGAGGGAAAGATCTTTTCAGGAAGTGCATGCAGATCATTGGGACTCATTGAAACGGACAAAAGCAGCAGTATGCCTTGGTTAGACGTACGCATGAAACCTGCAGATGTTGATCTGTTTGAGGGTAGCAACGCTCTACAGATGATTCTATACAGGCTGGACCAATCAGTCAAGTCCAACGGCACAATGTTCAAAGAGGCCAAGTGCCTGGTCCTGCACTTGGGTCACAATAACCCCCTGCAAGCCTACAGGCTTTTGGGAAGAGTGGCTGGAAAGCTGCCCAGCGGAAAAGGACCTAGGGGTGTTCGTCAACAGCCAGCTGAATCTGAGCCAGCAGTGTACCCAGGTAGCCAAGAAGGCCAACAGCATCCTGGTTGTATCAGAAATAGTGTGGCCAGCAGGAGTAGGGAAGTGTTTGTCCCCCTGTACTCAGCACTGGCGAGGCCACACCTTGAATACTGTGTCCAGTTTTTTCCTGACTACAAGTAGGACATTGAGGTGTTGGAGCATGTCCAAAGAAGGGCAACAAAGCTGGTGAAGGGTTTAGGGAGCAAGTCTTACGAGGAGCAGCTGAGGGAACTGGGATTGTTTAGTCTGTAGAAAAGGAGACTTAGGAGTGACTTTGTCACTCTCTACAACTACCTGAAAGGAGGTTGTAGCAAGGTGGGTGTCAGTCTCTTCTCCCATGTTACAAGCGATAAAATGAGAGGAAATGGTCTCAAGTTGCACCAGGGCAGATTTAGTTTGGATATTTGGAAAAAAATTCTTTACAAAAAGCATTCCAATGGGCTTCCCAGGAAGTGGTGGAGTCCCCATACCTGGAGGTGTTTAAAAGATGTGTAGATGTGGTGCTGAGGGACATGATTTAGTGGAGACGTGTCAGTGTTAGATTAATGGTTGGCCTTGATGATGTTAAAGATCTCTTCTAACCAAAATGATTCTACAATTCCATAATACTCTTCATCAATATTGAGCAGGAAGTTAGGCAGCTATTTTGGAAGCCCAGTACCATAGTGATGGGCAGTATGTGAGAAGGTATTAAGAAAGAGAAAATTATAGCTGGAAAATCACATTTCCTCTTAGCTAGATCAAACCCCCATGTAAATTCATGATGTGGTGGTTATTAACTACCCTTCCTGTGTTGGAAACAAAGGCAGAGACAAGCAGACACCCTGATAAGGATCTAAGCCATCCTTCTACCTTTGCACGGTACTTGTACCCCTCAGTTTGCACAAAGCAGGGCTCTGAACCCCTGTGGAGAAGGCGCCTGTGAGTCTGAGTTCTGTTGAAAACTCATTTTCAACTTCCTTCCTGATATTGACTACAATACACATTCTATCTACTATAAAAATGGGAGACTTTTCGAAGAGACAGTAGAATCAACAACAAGGGAAAAGAAAAAGGAGTTTATTCTGTCTCTTCTCAAAGAACAAGCTAAGGCAGAAAGGAATCTCGCTCTCGTTCTAAGACGTTAGAACAGAGGCTTCGAAATACTGAAGCTGGGACACCAGCTAACAGTATTGGTGAGAATTTGCATTTCTGCAAGCGAGAGATTCTTCTATTAGCTAGTGGAGATCGTGCTATTGTGAATACTCCCTCCCTAGGCTGTCAGTAAACGGTTCTCAATTTGCATTGGTAAAGAGAAGGTATTCAGATTTCGATCTGAGCTGGTTTACTTGCGAAACCTGTTTTCCCTCCTTGTAAGTTATCAGTTACATGTAAGTTACTGTTCTATGTAAAAATTTCTGACCAGACATCACTCGAACCTGTTTAAAGGAACCTAATAAAACCCGTTTTTTTTTTTATAATTGATTGCGGGCATTTTTGTAACACATGGTGTCAAATAGATAAATATTTCAACAGAAGGCCAAGTAAAGAATAATGCTTTCATCTGTACGAACTCCTGACCCTGAAGATTTAGATCGCATCCATACAGCATGTTTAATTGCTCTTTGTTATGAATTTGTCCATTATTTTTCTGAACACATTCTTGATTTTGCACATGAAAACATGTTTCATATGTGAGTTTTCTGATATGATTTGTGTGACAGTCTTGTCTTTAATTAAAATTATTTAGTGTCATCCAAATCTTACATAGTAAATTTTCATTCCTTATCTTCTCCTGTATATTATACATTATGTCATGAATCCCTGTTACATTTTACCCTTTCTTTTCCACTTTTTTTCCCCTTAATGTCTTTTGCAGTCTTAGATGTGCATTGTATTTCATGTTTCTTTTTACAGGAACTGGTTCAGACCTTTCCTCTTCTCTGTTTTGTAGTTTTTGCACATACTTCTATTATGTAACATTCTACATATATTTTACATCTATATCTACCTGTAGTCATATAGTTAGAGAGGGGAATAGAAAGACATGAGATGACCAGATCTACATACAATATTCAAACTATAAACATGTGATAGCTTTATATAATGACATAATACACTTTTCACTAATTCCTTGTTTAAGTATTTTTCATAACCTTTTTTACATATAAATAAGAAGAAAAAGAAAAAACAAAAGGCAATAAATTGTGCCACCATTTCTGGGTTGACTGCGTTCATTCCAGATATATGCCAGGATTCTACAAAACTTCCACATAAGCTTTCTCCTCTTGGAATGGGCAGCCAAAGTCTTCTTCTGGAGTGGAAATTCATGCTTCAGTCTCTGAAATTTATAGTTATTCTAATTATTCTGTACCTGTACTTTTGTCTTTTCTCAGGTGCTAATAGGGCATTATTTAGTGAATTACATAGACAGCTCTCATAATATGTTATTTTTTAACAAACCCAAACCTATAAAGCCTATCAGAAAATACAAAGAAATAAAACTTAAATTTCTCAAACAGGTAATCTTGCAAATTTAGTCAACCAATCAATACAGGTAAGACTAAAACATTTTGTTGTCTTGATTGGAGCCCTACATTATTTCTTGAATTGAGTGTGATCTGTGTGTTCATAAAGTAAGTAGAGTACTGTCTTTTAATGCAGTTTCAGGTTCTTTGTGTTACCAGTCTTCCTCAACATTATAGAGCATAAAACATTTTTCCTATTGGCTGTAAAACTTGGAAGAAATTGACTTCATTAATCCAGACGTGTGAATTCCAATCTAAGACTTTGTTGCAGATGTGAGGTTTCTGGGCACTAAATGTGGCACTCACAAGCAATGTAAGTACCAGAATTCAAGACCATTATCCTCAAAACATCCTACGAAGAGATTGCTGACATGTAAGATTGCTCTAGGAAAATTCTCAAGACATAGCCTGCTGCTGCTGTGAATGGCCAGGGCTCTTGCCATCTTGGCATGGCTGAGCTACTACACACTTCTTTGATACTTAGCCCCATTAGTAATCTGCACAGTCATGCTTTTCTCAAGGCATTATTTGGAATGGGAGATATTCTTCACTATGGCTACAACCCACTAAGTCAACACAATATGCAGCAGCCATTACTATTTTAACTGAAAATTGTGGAAATGAGGATTGAAAAAAGTAAGATATGGTTATCCTTATTAAATACCGTAACATATTTGTACTCATTCAGAAACTGGGAGATACAGCCTCAATAACCTTCCTAACACGAGGATGCTCAGACTCAGGTTTCCCATTCCAAGCTTGAAACCAGTGGCAAGGATCAACAGGTTAATTCATTACATGTTTCCAAGGGATGCGGATGAGAAGTAAAGAACACTATTCTACTCATTTGATTTATGAAGCTTTCAGATGAAAAATAACAATTTGCTTTCATTTCCAGGCATACAGGCCGACTGGATGACCAAAGAGAAATACAATTAGTTCCTATAGAAATAAAAATGTAGTTGTCAGTATCTATGATAAATTGGACATAACAACATTTCCCCTTCTTTTCTCCTTAAACCTGTAGTTTTATAGTCTTTTTCTAATTGCTTCACCTAACAGAAATACACACTTTTTAAATTCCGAACAAGGATCTTGAACAACCTTTATTGAGACTATTTGTGGCCATACTGGTATGACACAGAAAATTAAATTATTCCAGGAATTCATATAGAATTTTATATTTGTATTCTGTTTTCTAGGCATCCACTATTAAACATATTTAGGACCATGATACTGGGCTAGAGATGTGGCACCACTGTTCTTACAGTTCCACAGGAAATGCTTTCTCTCTCTCTGAAACTATTTATTAATACGCTACTGCTAATACCCGAAGGATATCATTCATAGAAGCAAAAATATATTTTTCTTTTTTTTTCACATGTCTATGCTGTCAGCTTTTCTAAGTTGCTTATGATTAATTTATGTGGAAATTACAGGTATATTCTGTTCAGTGGGTATTAATTTATTTCATAACTCTGCATCTGCTGTAACTGATCTATTTAATGTAGCTTTCTCCATCAGAAAGGAGAAACTGAAATTCTCTCTGAATGGATTCTGTCAGGATTTCCTCCACCCTGTAGTTTAATCTTTACCTGTCCCTATCACTGTAATCCCATTTGCCCAGGAACATCAATAAAGATTTTGGCTTTGATGAAACCACATGTTTAACAAACATTTTTCTCTTTTCTTTTTTAACCGTTGCTGTGATGCATTTTGAATTGGTAATCAGTGTTTTTATATTCATAAATTTGCAGTTAGAGATTAGTTGTTGGTTGTGAGAAACATCTGTTCTACCTATATTTGGCATAGCTGTAAATGGGATAATGTTTACTAAGCGAGGAAGACAAGGCAGATTACAGCAGGGCAATTCTGAGACCATACTAGCTGTCAAACTGAGTTATAAACCAGTTTTCAGTGTCATTGATCTTTATATGAAACTTCCATCACTCAGTAGAATCACTAGGGAAAGCAACTAACCTGAGGAAAAATGACACTTTTGTCCCCCTACCTTCTTTTTTAATTCATTGGAAACAGTAGAAAACCCACTACTCATTGTATTTGTAGATGCATACACAAAATGAGGCAAGTTCACCTAGCATGAAGGTTCAGACTTTACCATATTTTTAGGCGGTAAGTTTGTGTTAGCTACATGTTGAAGTTCATTTATACCTTGCTGATCCTTCACCTGCTGATTCTTTCTATGAGAAAAGTTTTTTTGCAGTCAGCATAGATTCCTGTAAAGTTGAATTAGAAGCTGAAGCAATTTATTGGTAATGCATTGGCTGAGGCCAATTGTATGAGGTACTGCACTTGGGTCACAACAACCCCCTGCAACGCTACAGGCTTGGGGCCAGGGGCTGGAAAGCTGCAGGGTGGAAAAGGACCTAAGGGTGTTGCTAGACCGTCAGATGAATATGAGCCAGCAGTATGCTCAGGTGGCCAAGAAGGCCAACGGTATCTTGGTTTGTATCAGAAACAGTGTGGCCAGCAGGAGTAGGGAAGTGATTGTGCCCGTGTACTCGGCACTGGTGAAGCCACACCATGAATAGTGTGTTCAGTGTTGGTCCCCTTGCTATAAGGACATTGAAGTGTTGGAGCATGTCCAGAGAAAGGCAACAAAGCTGGTGAAGGGTTTAGTGACCAAGTCTTACTGTTACATTACCTTGTAAATACTAGCCTGTACATTAGAGATATGAAAACCATGGTGGTCTGGGAAAGGAATGAAAAGAATCTAAACTGCAAGTCCATGGTCTGGAAGAGCCGTCAGGAGAAGACAAAACAGAAGAGACAAGATGAGTAAGGCATTTGAAGACCAGTTGAAAGCAGCATAAATCACAACAAACTCTGATAACTCTCTTCTCTGTGCCAATTATCCACCATATATGGGAGAAGTCCCACAAAAATCTTAAAATGCTATTTCTTCTGCACCCGGTAGGATGTGACAAACTCCACAAAGTGGATCTTCTTAAGCTCAAGCTGCATGCATAATAGCTATGCAAAATTATTAATCAGTTTTTAAAAATAGAATGAATATGTATGATTGTTTTGAGGAAAATAATGAATATGTTTGTTCTATGTATGTTGGGTGATATAAGCTTTGATCGGGGCAGCATACAGTGTGCATGATTTGAGGAAAAAGATCCCTTTGTGTCCAGCTGGGAAATAAAGAAAATTCCTGTTTCTTAATGCTACAGTGGTATTAAGAAGCTTTTCTTCTGATTTTCAGTAACATTATGAGGAGCGGCTAAGGCAACTGAGATTGTTTGGTCTGGAGAAAAGGAGACTCAGGAGTGACTTTGTCACCCTCTACAACTGCCTGAAAGGAGGTTGTCAGTCTCTTCTCCCACGTAACACGTTACAGAATGAGAAGAAATTGTCTCAGGTTGTGCCAGAGATTTAGGTTGGATGTTAAGAGAAATTTCTTTACAGAGAGGGTTGTAAAGCACTGGAACAGGCTGTCCAGAGAGGTAGTGGAATCTCCATCCCTGGAAGTATTTAAAATAAGTGAAGATGTGGTGCTGAGGGACATGCTTTAGGGACCCTGGTAGTGCAGGGTGAATGGTTGGACTTGATGATCTTAGAAAACTCTTTCAACCAAAATGATTCTGTGATATTTAATATATTTATCTAGTTGTCCATTAATTAACATATTGGTATATTTCCAAATTTCCACAAGTGTCTGCATATTTACACTCTTTTATGAAATACTCCTGGAGACATCAATGTATCCATAAAGCAAGTTACATCAAAGGACAGTTAGAAATCATCCCAAGTAGCATTCACTTAATATAACTTGGACATTGGAGAGGAGGGCTTTTTGGGAGCTATATGTTGACCTGTTGAAAAGATACAGGAAATAAAAGCAAAGTCTCTTGTTGTTTCACTAATCTTGTGTTCAGGGGAAAGAAAAAAAACCCTTTCTATCTCTTATAAACAAAGTTGCATCAGAAACTCCTGATTCAACTTAATAAATTTCTTCTCTGGGGACAATGCACTGAATCTTGAACTTTGACTGGTTACTTAGATCAAATGGGGTTATATTTCAGACTGCTTCCAAAGCATTTTTTCAAAAAGCCCTGATTGATAGTTAAAAATAAGACAACAGATGAGTACTAAAAGACCAGTGTTCTGCCATGAAAGCAGGCAACTTATTAATTTGAACTTTATTTAAAATGCAATTATAACTGTAGCATATTTGCTGTATTTGGGTAATTTCAATCAGAGAAAAAAGTGGCAACCAGGAGTCTTATATTACAAGTGAAAGATCTTGAAAAGATCATATTGTCTCTCTCACTGAGCACATCAGCACCAAAATTATTCTGCCCAAGGCACAGGAAACAAATATTGTTAAGTACAACACTATTTCTGTTATGATCTCTCTGCTGTCCTCAAAGGCTGTCATGTTTCTGATACCAATTTCTCTATATGTTGCTTTTTGTAACAAGTTTTTGTGCCCTTGTACACGCTCAGCCTGTTCATCTGCATTCACAGATACGGACTTTCAAGGCTGGAGGGACAACTGACAATAGTTCTTCTTGAATCTCTAGTGCTGTTCCAAGAACAAAGTACCTCATTTGCCAAGAATACTGAGCCTACTTGCACACTAGGATTAGGCAATGAAAAGAAATGTATGACTGTCTTTGACTTATTCTCAGTAAGACTCAAAATATCTGAATTATCTATTAACAAAATTTAGTATTTATGTATATGTTCGTCTTGTGTTTTGTACAAAAGCCTATCATTCAGACTCTGAGGAACAGGGAATTAATTTCATCCTTTGTAACTATTAGCACTAAGAAAATATAGCTATATCATTATTACTAACAATGATTTCTATAAAACTGTAGGATGTGTTATGCTTTACAAAGAAAGAAACATTCTGAGCTGCAAAAGTTACTGAAGCTAAACAAAAGATAAAGCAAACTACTGCAAACCAAGGCACAGGACAGCTCTTATGAAAGCTGAGGAGTGTTAATTTTCACAAAACAAGAAGAAATAACATAATACGTATTTTAAAGGAAAGACAAGGTTCATTATTATACTTGTACAGATGCAGTCTGTTCAGTTGGTGATTCATACTTCTAGTTTTACCTGTGATCTCAGCTGATATCATCTAATTTTAGGTAACAAACAAGTATAACTGAAATCACCCTGTTTAGTCTATTAAAATATACATCTCCAAAAGGTGAATCAGGTCTCAAAAAAAATCCAGAAACATATGCTTTTATGTAGATGAAAAGTCTTAGCTAATCATAAAAATGTTTTTTAATATGTTTTCTATTTTCTTCTAATGTTTCTCTCCTTACACATATATATTAAGCACATCATATTTGATTTGCATGGCAAAATAAACTATTAACTTGATCTGTCTTGCTACCTGAAAAAGGGCTACGGAGCAATGTAGACTAGAAGTTCCCACAGAAATTGTGTATTACTACTTTGTCAAGGGCTCTGAACTCTGACCTAATTTAGCCAGAGTATTGCAGAACAATTGCACATAGCCACAGATACCTCCTCTAACAACATTACTACTATTTGTAAATTAATTGATCCAACAAAATGTTGATGAAAGATTCAATCTGTTCTTGGTAGTGGAGTGGAAATTCACCCTCACCCTAAAAATACTTTATTTGTGACCCATTTTCTCCCTAATATTCTAATATTCTATTACAACCTACATATACCAGGACAACAACTTGGCAGCTACAAAAGTAAGTTTACAGAATTTCTGGATGTCTTTCACATTCACCATAAAGTCCATGATGCTACTTTTACTAACCAATACAAATTTAACAAATTTTTACAGGAGTCGGAAATTCCAAGCCCATAATTGTGTATGTATAAATAATACTTAAAGCCAACTGTATATTAGATTTATTACAGCTAATAGTGCTGAAAGTACTTAATCAGGGTTGACTCTCCCATAGGGGTCTGTATGGGCATAATTAATACCATGTAAGAAGACTAGTTCTGGACTTTAATATATATGATTTTAATATACTAAAAAGGTAGAACACAGGAAATGATTAGTGAGAGAATTTCAAAAGATTTATGCATCTCTGGTGAGTACCAAGATGTTATACCCAGCAGTCAGCTTGGTCGCTAGGAAATGCATTATTTTGCTACTTTTCACAAAAGTAAAGTGTTTAGAGGTTGTTTGTATTCCTTTCCTCTAGTCCTCTCTCACACAAAAACACACACTCCACACACTCTCACGTAGACTGCCTTACAAGGATAGCAAAAAATAATTTTGAAACTAATGGCTGAACATACAAATTTTTAAAAAATATGAAAATAATCCCATATTTTGTCACAGGTAAGTTTCTAAACAAGGCAACCATCAGTAGATGAAATATTTTTATAGTATTTTAATGGGGTTTTTTAAAGATTTTTTAGTATTTCATATCATGAACGTATGCTGAAACACCAGGGGCAAATAATTTTATGTCAAAAAGAGTAAGTAAAACTAATAAATCTTAATATAGGGATTGTATATTTCGTCCCAAAGATTTCAAGAACATCTACATCAATCAAAACAGAGGTTTAAGGGGCTTCACCATTATCCCTTTTATGGACTCATTCTACACATATAATAAAACTTAGGTTTTTTCCTTGGACGGTCTTATAGTAGTTCATAATTTGTTTGCAAAACTTGAGGTTTTTTTCATAAATTCTCCCATAATCAAAACTCTCCTTTTTACAGAAATTAAGAGAGTGTAGGTACACTCATTTATATGTAGAAAGATGCAGACTTACTCCACACATGCTCCAAGCCAGTTGTCTATCAACCAGTTTCAGTTTAGTAGGCTTGCAGCCACATCAGCCGAGCTTATAGACACATATAGAGAAACATGCATCTATTGGCACACAGCCATGCAACAGTGCTTTCAGGTATTCACAGATCATAATTCACACAAGAGGGAAGAGGGAGCACCGTGATATATCTAAAAATATACTCACCTGTATTTTACCGCTGTGTAGGTAGAGGTAGCCAGATTTACCCAACCTTAACCCCCTCCTGGAATTAGGCATGAAAGCCCTCTCTTTGAAAGTCTGAAAGTTCAGCCCTTTTTCAAGAATTCACATAATTCCAGTCAGCTTGAGCCTTCTTTTTCCAATAGGCCAGTGGTGCTATTCTTCTGCTCTAGCTTCACTTTCTAACAGTTAAGCTCTCGATTCAGATGTCCATTTGCAGCACATTTTAATATTCAGGTAGCTATCCTGTCTTCCAGTTGTTACTCTGGGACACATCTCCCACAGTTCCCAAGACATATTTATCACCCACACATGGAAGTCTTGGATATCTATAACATTTGAAACAATGATAAAAAACTTGTGTGTCGGATTTTTAGTTCTGAGAATATCACCTCCAGGTTAGTTTAGTTTCACTCTAATACTGGTATCTCAGGATGTTCATATCAATGCCTCTAGAGAAGACAATTTTACTCACTGACTGATTGTAGAAGGAGTTTAAAGGCCCACAGATAAGCATCTTTGGAGAGCCTAGGGTATCCAGAACATCCAAAATATGTTGGTAGCTGTGTCAGAAGACCTGTGGAAGACATATACCCTGACTAAGTCTGCAGGGTACGCCTGCAGACAGTTAACTGGAGGGCATCACAAATGATACTTGTGGTCTGGCTCCAGAAGAACTCTCTTAGGCAAGATTGCTACCTTTCAGAAGTCAAGGGCAGAGTTTAGACAACACAGGCACCTGACTGCCACTATGATGTCCAAGCCCCCCACAGAGGCTGATAGATAGGATACAGCTAGAGATGAAGTGAGTTCCCTGGGACATCTAAAATAACATGAGACTCCTGTGTGGGTGTAAATGGAATATTTTGACTTTGGGATCTATTCAATTGCCTGAATTTCCTTACATAATATTGTTTGGAATGTCCTAGGGTCGAAACAGGCTGGCAAATAATACAAGTGGCTTGCAGGAGGCATGGTCTAGAGTGTTTTCAAGGACACTAGATGCTAACAGTGAGGAAAGCAAAGTATGTCCTGAGAAAAGTACCTGATTCATCTGATTTTGATGCTTTTTTAAAAGCAAATAGTTTAAACTTTTGGCCTGGTTCTCCTGTAAGTAATAATCCCTTTGAACTAGTCAGTAGCCTATGAAGGATCCATAATCAGTTCACAAACTGCCTAGCAGAAAATTCTTTGGCAACTGTCCACTGAGTCCATAATGTTATTTAATGTTCTTCTGGCAAAGGGCCATCAGGAACCTTCATAATATAGAGATGACTGTCACCAACAGTAGCAATCAATGCTTGCAGAAATTTTACCAGTTGCACCAGCATAATATATGCCAGCACATTTAAAACTCCGAATTTACAGCAGTATAATTCTCAATGTCAACATTTTTATAACAGACTAAGTGTGACTTTTTTCTTTACCTAAAGCTTTATCCCACAGGAAATTCCTATTCTATCCTATTCTAATCCTATTCCTATATTTCCAGAAGGAATTATGTGGAGTTCTCTTTGTAAAGCAAAAGAAAGATGAAATTAAACAATTCAAAAGTATAGTTTTCTGAACTGAGACATTTTGCCACAAAGCTTGGTGAGAATGATGCTTAAAAACCCTGTTTTTTTTTTTTTATCTGACAGAAAGAAAGAACTAATAAGGAAAAAGAACATACCAGATGTTTTATGTTCCAGCAGCTATAAACTGCACTTTCCTTTTGTCATTGGGAACTTGTTTTAAGAACTAAGGTCTTCTGAATGCTCAGGTGCAATGGAAATTACTACTGTTATTTAGAGTATGAAAACATGCCTGTTTACATAACCTTCAAATACTTACTAATAGTTTTGGTTCAAATTACTGACTTGTTTTAAATTACTGACTTTCTAAATTTACATGTAGATGTCAAAGGTAGTTTCAGTGTATGTTATTTTCACTATAAGATTGCATAATTACCACTATTACCACTAATTTAATTGTAATTAAAAAAATAATAACCATACATGTAATAACCATCCTCTAGTTACTGTAACTTTGCATCATAGCAACATTTTCAGAATGAAATTGCATTGATGAGGGGTACATGGAAGATTTATGTGATCTAGCTGTCTGTGGTACTAAACAATTCTGTTCTAGGTTTATATTTTTATGTCATCATTTGGTGAAAACCCAAGTCTGTAGCCTAAACAGAAGCTTGAAGTGTCATCTGAGTTCCTTTGAGATATCCAGGGTATAAGAAGCTGGTGAATATAATATAGGATCCATGAGAGACCTGTGGAGTAGCAGCTAGGGACTATTAGGGATGGTGTTGGTCATTCCAAATGGTAATGTGTTTGGGCAAAGGAAATGAACCCTCTTTCTCTACTACTTGCCCCATTTCTATAATTTCCCTTCATTTGGGGAATTGAGGATGAAATATAACTGTCATTTGTACCGTAGGATTTATGTCTTAGGTATATTTGGACAGAATCTGGTATTTCATGTGCTTATGTCAAGTGCTCCTGTAATTCTATTTTTGTTACTCTGAATTCAAAGGAGTCTGTGAATATTTACATCAGAAAAGAGCTATGGTAACTGCACTAGATTTCAAACTCAGAACAATATTATTTGAATTGTTGTAGGGTAAAGATGGACAAGTTAGTTTCTGAGCTGTCAGAATGCAGGAGTTCACTATAGGTCATGGCTGTGAGAAGAAAATAAGCAAGTTTTATCAGAAATACTAAAACTGCCTGAAAACAAGAACTCTGTTTCACACATATAATGTTAAGAGGTTTGAATTTATTTTCATTTTCCACTAGTATAAAACTGAAATTTATCGTAAAGCAAACAATCAAAGACATGGAGGCATGTAGGGTACTTCACTGACTTTAAGCAGAGTCAAACTTAATTCTTGCTTTAAGTAACTTAGCATAGACATTAAAATTTTGTTCACTCTTGAGATGATTAACTGAACAACGAAGCCTGTGGCTATTCTGTGGAGTGGCCTTCTGTAATTAATAATTTCACTCTGAAGCCTAGAAAGTTTTATCACAACTAGTATTTTCCATGAAAACTTTTGATTTCCATGAAGAAGTATATCTTAGCAAAAAAGAAAAAAGTAAAAAAATCTTAACTAGCTAAAGTGGAAAAAGGTTAGAAGAAAGGTGAAAGAAATCTCTGGCAACAGTTATTAGCAAGGAAGAAGAAACGAGCAAAACATCAAAAACTTTTCCTGAGTGCTATTTCTGTACATTTTGGTACGATTTGACTTTTGGTTCAATACAGGTGTATTATTCCCACTGGCTAACAAACTGCAGAAGAACAACAAAATTTGTGATCAGGCTGAGACCTCAGTTATTACAGTTCTACATGACTGGGCTAAAGATACTAACAACCTCACTAGAAGAACAGATGGTGTTCCTGTGAAGTTCTTATCAGATGATGTTTGATGAGAATGCTTCCTCTGTGTAGGGACTGTATTTAGGATTCTACAGACAACGGGTACTTCATGGAGCTTAGATGTTGTTTTATGAACGTGAAGAGCTGGCTGTTGCTGAGCATGGAGAACATAACAAACTACTCAGAAAATCTAACAAGTACCACAGGATAAAATGTCATAACTGGGCTGAGTAGCAATGTTCCTGGGAAATGCAAGCAATATTTCTGCTGGACATCAAAAAAGGCCTTTTCTAAGCTCTGAGATTTCCTGTGTCTGTATATAAAGTGGACATAAAAAGGAAGAAGAAGAAAAGCCAAAAATGACTATAAAAAGAAATTTGCATTACAGCATTCTCACTGACTGCTTACACTAAGGCAGTGCTAAAGATGAATCTCGTTTGAAAACATACACAACATGCACACACATATGGGTTTGTTAATTTTGGATTTTTGAAATGTGATGCTTTATTCCCTGCTTCTTTTCCTGTCCCGGCATTGGGTTTGGTTTTGTTTCCTTGTTTTATATGGATGCAATGCTTACAGATGAAAATGTATCTATCTATGCACTTGTGACAAACGTGCATATTTATATTTTGGGGAGACAATAATTTTCCCCAGTTTCTTGATGAAGACTAGACTTGATAGCATCCATTAAATGTTACAGGAAT
>NW_010397101.1:65344-94434 GCF_000710305.1 Buceros rhinoceros silvestris
GGAATGCCACACTATTACAAAGGATTTCTAAATCAGATAGATGTAGATAACTACTTTAAAGCTAGAGATAACAAAGATCATGTATAAACATCCGCAAAATATCTTCAGCTTTCTCAAATTACAAAAAAAATCATCTCATAATAATTTTTAAACTTAGAACATTTCATAATCTTTTTATTAGCAAATGCACTAAATCAACTTGAAAGATTGATTTGTAGATAATCAATCTGAGATTGTTTGAGATGTAATGAAATTATTAATGAAATAACATTTTATAATATTAAACCTTTTCACTAACTGTTGTATAACTTTAATGCTTTTGATATGAAAATGAGTAGCATCAACTGCTGTTATCACAGATTATAATGGTACTGTAAAGACATGTTGAAAACCAATGATATATGGAAATGACATCCCACAAGACTTCCAAATAACTTTTTTTATGTTTACTAAATTATCTGTGTGCCAAAGACCTGAAGAGTATACCTGCAGTCAAAAATGGGAATGACATGAGGTATCCTTATTGATTCTGCAAAGTTACACTACAGTATCACTCAAAAGAGAGTTAATCTACAGCGATGAAGAGAGGGGACTTAGTCAGCATGACTATCAGATCAAAGAAATGCATAATTTTAAGCAAGTGAATATGGCCATTGATTCCCCCAGATAAAAGAGTTAATGTTTTTAACTACGATACTCTGAAAACACATAAGAAGATGCATTACCTAGAATAACCTGAACCAAGAAACCAGCTGAATAGAACTGTTCCACCAGAATACTAAAGAGGTTTAGCTTTACTATGCCTGTCGCTCTTTTTAGTTGAGTTCCTGCTGTTAGCAATCTGTGGCAGATAACAGATAGGAATAATAAGTGGATAATAAGAATGATAACTATATCTTATCACTTCTATTCTACTCAGCTAACCTTGATGGTTTTGTCAGAGGAAACTTGATCTCACAGATTAATACTGCTAGTTTTGCTGCTCTGTAAAACCTAATCAGCTATCTTTGAACTGACTACTGCAGAAGAGTATTCTCATTTTCACCAATTTATTTATGCAAAAGCACGATGAACTTGAAATTCTGGAACCTTTGAAATCAACAGGATAAAAGTTCTAACCTTCTAGGTCCTGTATAATGAGCATCTAAGGGAATTAAATTAAAATCTAGGGGTTTATAACACTTGGCTTTCTGCTTTAAGGATATAGAAAGATGTATTTATTTAAAAGATTTGTGACAAATTCTGATAGCAAGTGTTAAATTTTTTAAATCGGTTTTCATATAAACTCATATACTAAGGAAGAGATTTACGTGTAAATTCTAAGAAAATCCTGTCCATACTCAAAATCTTGAGCAGTAAATGCTGGTTGTAGAGTGTAATTTTGGAGAGTATGTGGTGTACTTCAAATTTAACAAGTCAATTCATGCTTTAAGTGCAAAACTGATCTTCATCATGATGTCACTGTCAATGCCTTTTTGTTTTTTCCTTCCTTTCATTGATTGGGAATCAGCAGAAGGAGTGGAAGAGAATGAAAACCAGATACATAGTTGATTTACGTTTTTAAAACTTTGCATTATTATAACTAGATTTCACATAAAGTCTTTCACAGAACCAGATATTCTCCTTTCTGAACACATCCATATAGGAAAGTAAGAGCGTCTACACTGCATCTGTAAACTGCAGTCTAACCCAAATTTTACTTCTGAGAGTATCCAGTAAAGGATACTTAGAGAAAAAGAAATAGACAACATACAGAATTTTTTTTCCATGGCATGTTCCCCTCTTCTGTTTAGGAATAATAATGAACGAACAAACAAACAAACAAACAACCCCAACCCTTTTATTTTAAATTGATACTTTATTGATATGTTTACAATACTCAATTTTCTATCTTTCTTTTGCCCTCAGTTCTCTCTTCTTTTTCAGTTACATGTAAAAAGTGTATCAGTGGTAAATTGACCCAATATAAGCACCTAATATCATTCAGTCAAGTTCTTTCCAATCACATTTAAACAGGTTTCTTCCACTACCATAAGACTTCATATTTTCACCAGCTGTCTTTCATCTAAGATGAGTAAAATTAATAGAGAGATAAGAAGACCATACACATCACAAAGAGTAAAATGAACAATAATAGTGCCATATCCAACATTTAGCCCACCTATACAGAGATTGTCTTGCTGGGTTAGCTATATTGTAGAATGATAAACTTATTTCATAATTTGGGCATTGGGGGGGAATAAGAGAAAATCACTACTGTAGTCCTCTAAGGATGCCTCAGGCTAGATAAATTGTTTTAAGACTGACAAAGACATTCACAACTATAGTGATCAAAATGGAAATACCACCATTAACGTCCCCTTCCTGACCTGAAATAATAAAAGGAATTAAATGGTAGCAGATACTGTGACTTGGGATTGGAGTCCTGCTCAAATAACGGCTTATTAGCTTTAGAGAGAAAGACTCATAACAAAGATAAACAGCTGTTATCTTAGATAATGCATCTTACAATAAGAAAGGAAAAAGGAACACTTGATAATATTTGCAGGATTACTTGAAAAAAGACCTTAAAAGTTTTCCACGAGTCATCACCAAAGTCTTTACACAAAGTTTCCATAACATACAGAAGACATAAAATCTGAGTTGCATATTTTGTTTATTATGAAGGCACTTTGTGCGCAAAGTAGGGACATTTGATGTTTAACTGTTCTAGAAAGCCAGATTTCTTAAAAGAACCACTAGCACTGTGTTTGTACTCTGAATAACATGGATTAATTTAGTCACTGGAAGGGTGTTTTTGATGTATGTAACCTTCACTTTATGTTTCAATTAGTGAGACTCTATGCCACATACACACTGTAATAACTCCAGTACAGATGTACAGAATAGAAATGTGTCACCATCCACTTTTTTAAGTAAGTCAAAAAACCAATTATGAAATTAAAGGCTTTTGAAAACTGAGGAGTTAAATTAGTTTTAAAAGCCAGGTAAGGCTTTGATTTGGATCAAATAACAAAGACTGGCCAGTGAAAGGATACAAACTGTTCCTCTGTGCTACATGCCTGTTACTAAGTGCATTTTTGTTATCTAAAACTGAAGCAGTTATATGCCCTGTTAGTTGTTCTTACCATAACATTATACTCTGATATATACATTTGGTTTTCCCACCTCCACATAATACTGACACTAGATAAGAACCAACAAGTACAAATTCTTCTCACTTCTCTACTTTTATTCAGAAATTATGTCAGTAAACTTCAGCATTGTGTTACACTGATACTCATTGATATTACGAGTGGTTAAAAAACAGTTTAGTAAAAAAAGCATAAGGAGAAGCTTTTCTCTCAGCATCTAGAAAGATCCCAACAAATAAAACATACTGAAGTAAATACATAAGGTATTTAGGCATCTATTTAAAATGTGTGATTTTTATATAGTTAGATGCTAATCCTCCATATACTTAATAAGTGGTTGTGGAGATTGCATGTAAATGTAAAGATACTTAAATGACCTACCATGGTATTCTGGGAACTTTGTTTTAAAAAAAATATATATATATTAGTAAATCCTGTCCTGTTTTAGCTCTTCTTTTTTTCAGAATGTTTATAGCTGTAAAATAGAAATAGGATACTTCACAGTCCTGAAAAATCTCCAACCTCTTTGCTTTTTCAGAATAGCAAGCTATTGTTTTAACTATGCATACTGAAATTTCTAAATAGCTGTCAGTTTATCCATCCATCCAGAACAAAACCTGTACATCTACAGGATCTATCTAATGTATGGACAACTTGTTGTATACCTCTTTTTATTTTTTTTCTCCTGAGTTTTTCTTGTGTGGGTTTTTTCGTTTTTGTTTTCCTTGTTTTGCATGGAGAGCATTAAAAGAAAAAAAAAGGTAGTTTTATAATTCTGCTCCTTTGGGGAAGGAGGTTATTCTTTCTTATTTTTCCTTTCTTCCAGATCAATAATCTTTCACCAAGGACTTCAGGTGAAATCCTATTTTTAACCTCTAAAGTTACAGAGGAACTATCACATCTGAACAAATACAGCCTCTTAGGAACACAAATAGATGTTTAGTTTCTCATTCTCTCTCTATTTTCCTAGCTTGACTGATTCTGCCAGTGCATGCGTGGTAGTGGGAAATGAGAAAGATTTTTCAGAGTTTGTTCAACGCTTCGTTCCATATACAACAACCTTAAGCACAAAACAGCACTTACTTAAACAGTGCTAAAAATCACTTAGCCTCCTATAGTAAATATGACTCTTTAAAACATTTTCTTTAGAAGTCAGTACTGTTTATGCATCTATCCAAGATTGAATTCTTCATGAATAATGGTTTCCACTACATAGCAAGACTTTCATACCACTTAGTACATTACAAATAAAAATAGAAGGCAGAAGAAAGCTCAAGTATGTAGTTATTCTAAGAAAAGTATCATTTTTTTCTTAAAGTGATTGTCCAGACAAATTCCACCTCTGATAATCAGTACATAATTCTTTCAGCAGGTGCTAGGTTATCTTCATTTGAAGACAACCTGTTCAACACCTATTAAACTAATCTAAATCTGCACTTCAAGATCAAAACCATGGAGAACCTGGGAGAGGGACCTTGTTGGGAGACCAGGAGGGGTAGTATAAACCCACAGTTTGATAGTGTTGACAGAAACGTTTCTGAAAGAGTCTACAAGTGATAATATTCCCTCTCTGAATGTGCTTCTAAATTACATTTGCTATCACACCTTTGCTACGTAACAACAAGTTTTGTCAGAATTTTCGAGTATCTCGGCAAGGAGGTCAAGAAAGTAGAAACCATTCTAATGACTACCATGACTATTTGAAATGTATATTGCTTTCAAAATGCTTCATGTTTATAAAATCTCATATGAAAATTATCTTTGAAAAGTAATGAGGGATTTAGAAGACGTATGCCATGATTAACTCTTTATTATTTCTTCTTTCTTGTTACTTGACTCTTGAAAAAGATACTGGACATTTGGATCCATATTCCTTCTGTGCAACTGGAGAAATACTTTAAAGTAGAACCTAGGTGGTATTTTTGTCCAGAGAGAGAAATGATGGTCAGAGGTGGACTGAATCACTTGTAAGAATATGCTATATAGTCTTCCAGTGACCATAGAAATAGCTTAGGGTGACTACAGCCCTAAAATAGATAGAGTTTGAAACCCGAATAATCACCCTGGAGGAAAGTGCCATTTCCCCTCTTTGTGTCTGTAAACTGGAAGTTATAGGAGATCGTGCCTATATGTGGTCAATTTACCTGATTAATAGATTCATTTGAAGTCTCAGATGCTCTAAAACTGTCAACAAGAGGTGATCTGTTAATTCACACACTTGGAAAAACAGAATCTAATTACAGTATTCCTGAGAAACAAAAATTAGGTGTAAGAATTATGAAAGACCCTTTTATCCTTTCATCTTGAATGAGAAGGATATGAATATGTGGAATTACTAAAGCCTGACTATTTTCAAGGAGGTTTTGTACCTCATCACAAAGAACAAAAACAAATTGCTTTTCAGAAATCAGTTTGGATGGGATTTTAATCCACAAGTAAAAGTTGCTCTTTTTTTTTTTTTCCTGGCTAGTAGGTAGAATTAAAATAATTTAAAATTTTAAAAGGATGTCAATGTTAACAGTCAATAGTTAAAAACTGGTATAGGCCTAATCCCGATGGGGGAAATTTGAGTAGCAGGATCACTAATATTCCCAAGTATCAGAGAGTGAAAATAAAGCTGTGCCTGCTTCATGTACTGAAAAAAAAATCATTCTCTCCTTTTGGGTCAACAGCAAAAGCAAAGGCTGTACAGGCAATGTACTCATAGAAACAAATGGCCCAAATGCAACACTGGTATCCCAATACACACCTGAAAAACCCTTCACTGCCAGAATTACTTCTTTTGCATTAAACACATTACCACTGGTTTCAAACTTCTTTTGCTCTTTTTAGTAATCATAATGAAAAATAAATAGAAACCCAATACAGCAAATACCAACTGAATAAAGATTTTAAAGTCAATATGTAATTATGTGTCTTAAGTAGATTTTTTCCTCCACCTAAAATTTGCATGTTGCCTTTCTGTCATTCAGGGTTCAACCCAGCTCCTCTTTACACACACAGGTTCTCTTACATCCTCTTAGAGGTCCTTAGGGTGTTCACACCAATATTCTTGTTGCCTCTGGAAAACACTACTATTGTCCTCTACCTGTTCATGTTTCAGGACCTGTTTCTCCCTTGTACTGATGAATACTTCTGACACAGCTCTCAGGTTGGCTGTTTTTTATTTCCTTGAATTGTTGCTTTTTCATTCTTGTAGAGATTTCAAGATACATTCATAATGTGGAAATGTTCTTAATGTAGAGACGTCTGTGTGATTCTCCTCTCCTTTTTCTATAGCACTCTCAAACTCTTACCTTCCTTGAGGCAACTAATGTACAAGAGTCCGTAAAGGTGTGGAAAAGTAAATGCAAGAACAGAATACAGGGTGTTTTCCTGAGAAGGAAAATACCTGATTGTTTGGCATGTAAAAACTGTCGTGTTTTGCAGATTTGCAAATTTGTAGATTTCAGTGATGATTCTGTCTGTAATGTTGTCTGGCTCAGTTTACATTGCAGAGGCGGAACGAGGCATATGTATCTCATGACACGGTGTACAGATAAAAACATACTTTCGAACTACAGAAATGCTATGTAGTTCTTGGAATGGGAAGGAATAAAAAAGTATTGCTATCATGAGAATTGCATTGGATCACATGATAGTTCAGGCTGGAAGCGATTCAGGAGATTTCTGACTGAAAACAGCATCAGCTATGAGATCAGATTAGTTACTCAGGGCTTTAGCCAGTCTGGATACTCTGTTGCAGTCCTGTAATGTTTTAACAACCCCTTTGATCAAATAGAAAGTAATTTACTCTGAATCTAGTTAAATTACTTTTCTCATTGAATGACGTTACAGAAAACTGTAATTTGTAAAGTTTACCAGAATTACAAAATAGCTATAAAATAGTCTGGGACATAACTTGGGATACCAACATTATGTATCTGAGCAGTACAACTATTGGAAACACCTCCTGAATTGTATTTTTTTTTTCTTTAGTTCTGCAGAAATTCAAGTATGAACATTATCTTCTATCTAACACAGCCACAGAGAAGTGGTTTGTAATAAGTGGCTGGGTTGTCCCAGTCCCTTTGTATTTAAAAGTTTCATGCTTTATTGCTTAAGCACTCCTGCATGTTATTCTTTTTCCCTGAGTTGTCAGTGAGGTTTAGAAATAAATCCATTTAAACAGAAAACAATTACTACATCAATAATAGGCAGGTTTGCATGTGAAACAGGGAAAATATGTTATTTATTATATTAGTGGTTTTGAAATGTCTTCTCTTTCTGACATTTTAATACACTTTTCTGGTCAAAAATCCTAGAGTCTACAGAAATGCTATGAAAGGATCAGATGAGAAACTAGATCAAACTGCTTTCTCTTCAGGCATTGAATGTCCAAGCTGTATTAATGAGTAAAGTAGTTAATGTTATACTCTAGAAATAGAACAAATCAATACATTATATGGATTTTAACATTGTGCAAATAAACCAAGACTAATATAGTGTAAAGAAGTCTGGGAGTCAATCACAGTATCTCTGTGTGTTGTAGTTTAGGACTTGGGCTCCAAAGGAGAAGGCAACTTAACCCCTCATCCCTTGTTTTTTTGGCACAAAATGTTTTTGCTTTCTTTGTTATGGTGTAGATGGGGGAAGGGGTATTGGCATTATAAAACGCAGCCCCATCTCCAATTTCATGCCTGCACCCTGGAGCCAAGCCACGTCAATCAATGCCTTTTTGGAAAAAACCTATAAAAAGCTGCAAAACGTGTTGCTTTAGTTAGCATGTATTTTTCAGTTTCAGCAGAAGGAGGAAAAGAGAGAACTTTTGGAAGCAGTCACCTGAGCCTGAGACAGTAAATCTGCATGGCAGGTAGACTTTTCACTTTGCTGATTACTGGCAGGGATGGTAAGAAGAGTCACCAGGAGGAATGGGATGTGGAGTGGCTGAGGCCCCCAACTCAGCATGGAGAGCAGCCGCTGGTGAGAGGGAGGAAAAAGGGTTCAAGTGCCAAGAATGGAGGCCCCACTGGAACGCGGAAAACCCAGAAAGTCCCCCAGAGATCCAGTAACTCTCATGTTTTGCAGCCGGGGAGAGAGAGCCAAGACATCCCCTGGAAACCCAGTGACTCTTACGTTTTACAACCACCCCACAGAGAGGCTACACATTGCAAAGGAAGTTTGTCCTGAAAAATTCAACTTGGAACTGAAATGTGTGAAGTTAAAAGGACTGCATTTTCCCCATTCTGGGTTTATTCCTTTCTCACCCACCCTCCGGTGCTGATCACATATGGGGGCATGGATGGAGTGGGAGGAAGATATCTCTATATATATGTAGATATATATACATTTAATACCACTGTTCTCTGTTTTCTTTCTGTTCTACTCAGATTTAAGTAATGATTTGTGGTTGTCATAGTTTTTGAATGAAAATAATTTTTATTTTCCTCTAATTTAAGTCTGCTGTTTTTCTTTGCCCGTAGCCGTAAGTGGTATGTTAAAGCTTTCCACTGCTTTCTCAGCTTGAACACTTTAGTTCTTTCGTTTAGCTCTCAGAGGAGATAAATTTCCCCTAAGGACTGTTGTCACTCTTGCTGCCTTTCAGTTCTTTCAAACCGTGCCACTGTGACTCTCCATTGGAGCCCCACATGCAAGAGTTTGCTTACATCTGTGCTGAAACCAAGTGTAACATCTCTCCTCTAACATATGCATAGGATGAAGTTAACTGTAATAACCTTAGACTTCTGCTTTGTAGAAACCCAAATGAACTAATCATCTAGACTCCCTTAAGAATTCAAGAAGTGAAATAGGAATTTTCAGAATGTACTTGAATTGACCTATCTTAAACTTCTACCTCTAGAGTGGAAAAAATGCTGTCTGGAAAAATTCTTTAATCCTGATCGATGACTAAACCAGAATGTTGCCTGTATTGGCCATGTTTGGGATCCATTCATGCACGCACACGCAAACCCAACAAAAAATAAACTAAAAGCATCTCAAAACAATCAGAGATTTTTGGTGACATTTTAAAGATGTTTACTGCTTTTTATGTAACTACCATTTAAATGTAAAATGTTTTTTAATATTTGTGAATTTTTTTCTATTCTATTCTCTTTAATGTTAAAAAATCTGCTGGCGGAGTTATGAATACAAAGGCCCACACATTTAAAAATTCTCATGCCAGTCACTTTGTGATATTGAAACATAGAAATCAACTCCAAACTGAATATGAATATTTGGAAGTGACTCAAACATCGAATCTGATGTTTGTCATATCAGATTTTCAGTGACCCCACTCATTCCCAAGTTCAGAAAGTTAGGCATTGCGTATTTGGAAGGTGCAGTAGTTCAGTTACTTCTGTTTCTAGTTCATACAGATGACTCATGGAAAAACAGGATCAGGCTTGGAAATCTGTGGAAGTTCATTCACATGTATGTCTCAAGTCTCTGAAATCCCATTTCTTACAACTTCAGCTGAAACATTTTTATTATACTGAAACTGTATGAAACTATTAACACTGCTTTTTTTCCAAGCGGATCTAATTATTTTTTACTCCTCAGCCACAAAACAAAAAACAAAACAAACAAACAAAAAAAAAACCCAAACCCCCCCCAAACACCCAAACTGTGTGCAAGCTGTTTAGACAGTTTCATTACATTTATTTGGGAAGAAATATTTGTGTACACTTGAGTAATGCTTTATCTCAGAAAAGTAGAACACTTTCCATCTCTCCTCATAAAAGGGGATGTATAACATGGGTTACATGGCTGAGTAGCATCCTGGAGGCTCATGAATTTATTCAGCATCTACTGCTTCAGTGGTATTTCCATATTAGTATTAACCTGTTATTGTGTGATTTAGAATGCAAATATCAATTGTCTAATTAAAAATAATGACTAAACATAGCCCAGTATACAGTCAGATACATTGGAAATCATGTATTCTAGTAAAGAATTGTGTTACGTCTACTCCAGCTCTTTACGCCCACCATTATGCAATATAAATTTTTATAATATAAAAAATAATATAAATTTTATACACTTTTACATTACATTTTTACTTCATCAATGGTTGCTACTATTACAATGTAATATATAATGAAATATTCTCTAGAAAAGCTAGATAAAATACAGGAAAATATAAAAGACTAGTGTTGTGTTAGACATTCTGAGCTTGTAAATGTCATGCAACATCTTGCTTTCTTCTCTGTGAATAACCTATAAGCAGAGAAACATTAAAAGACAATTATTGGTCAGAAAGACTAAAATGAATTGAGTGCAAAATTTATCATTTTTATATGTTAGGGATAGGCTAATAAACCCACATTGTGTTTGCTTATGTATGTCTTATGATGTAATAAACTCAATCCCCTATTCATGTAAAACAATTTGCATCAAAAGTCGATATTGATTTTTTTTCTCTTCTCATGTCCACTAAAGGTACTATTAACCAAATCAATTTGAATCACACTCCATAGAAAAGATAGTATTTCAAACAGATAAAATCTAAGTATAAAATTTCTGTTGCACATGAGAAGTAATGATTGTACACTGGAAGATGGAAAAACTTTCTTCAAGTTTTCTTTTTCTTACACTCCATAATGTTTTTAGTACCATGACTCTTGATTTTCAAACATAGATTCTGATATGTTACAGTGTTAAAGATCATTACATTAGTATTTTAAAACCACACTTTTGTGTAAACGTTGATGCTGCTCAGAAATGAACTAGAACATCATTCAATATTAGGCTTCCATTTCACATTACCCAACTTTAAAGCTCCTGAAAATAAGGAGCTCAGGCTGAAAACCCAGATGCCTGTCAATAGAGAAAAAGATGCACTTCCAGGGCCCAGACAATCCTATCTAAAGTTTTAGTATAGGATGTGTCTGTCTTCCTAGGAAGTTCACTTTCTATCTGTTTTCTAGGAGGCATACACACCTACGTTATGGTAACTTCTTGTCTTTCAGGTACCTGATGTCAAGACAGATAAAGCCAAGCATAAGTGACCTGTTTTGAACAACACATTAGGTCTAGGCAGTTATATCTTCAACTCACGTCACTGTCTGCTTATGTGTGACTTACTTCTTGCAGCAGAAGTTACTCCCTCATTAAGGAGAGTGACCATGCTATTTCAGAAGACCAGAAGTCTGCCTTACACCGGATCAAAGTTTAGGTGGCTTCCCACCAGATTAATTGTCCATGCAAGAACATACTATATTTTTTTAATGAATCCTCATCCATAAATCACAGTCCAGCTGTTTTTCACAGTAGGATGTCATATTACTGAAGAGGTATTACCAGCTTGGCACCTGCCCTCGTCACTTTACATCTTACAAAGTCATCTTGATTACAGTTACTTTCATTTATTTTGAAGTAGTTTACATGCAGAAATGATATGCAGATGACCAGAAAGGTCTTCAGAATACTCTACTCAGAATACCTACATATTATGTAGGTCAAGGATCTATACATATATAAAACTCTTAGAAAATCCTTGCTATATCCCAATAAATAATCAGTGAAACAGAACAAGGAAGTTTAACAGAGAAATGAGTCAAAAAGTTCATTAATGCAAGTTGGATTTATATCAACTAGAGAAGAATAGTAGGAATTCTTGCTTGGTGCTCAACATCAGTCAAAAAGAACCTGAGCCTAAATGGCTGTAAACCGGCAACTATGCTGCAGAACATGTGAGATTCACTCTCCTAACCCAGACAGATCAGGTCAGATATTACTTGGATCCCTCCCTGAGTGAGCACCAAGGTCTTCTTACATGAAAAGTTATAGTATCCTGACAGTATAGGACACCCACATTAAAGAAATGCATAACTAGACTGGCTGTAAAGCCTTATCTGGTTTGATAATAACCCATATATTCAATTTTCTACACAAACATGAACTGATATGCTATTTTTCTACGAATACCTGAAAATAAACAAGCTTTTGAGAAATTATGTGAACAACATGGTATGAATTCCAAAAGGAAGAATCTTAAACTTCTTACATCCCGTTTTATAAATACATAAATACTTTTTTACAGCGGAATCATCTCAATCAGAAGAGGTTTTTTTAACTTCACAGTGAACACGAAATTGCAGGAGGAGTTTTTTATTATTATTTCATATAATTTAGATGACATTTGGAGTAACTGATTTACCCCCTGTTATTTTCTTTCAGTTTAGAAGGAAAATAGTTTGACCTACAATACAGATTCTCTTGGTATTTTGTCAAATTTATTTTACGCCAGCAGCAGTCACTGATTTTAATTGAATGGAAACAACAGCTCTCATCCTCTGTGTCACATTGCTGGATTTTGTATCATTGAATTTCAATCTGGTTTCACTGGGACCTGCCGAGTGTGACTTATGCCAACCTCGGAGTCTCCTTGCTATACTCCTTTCCAGGGAAGCATTGTTTGCCTTTTGTTCGCTCTCTGATTAAATTGACACCATTTTACATTTTGTGACTCTCGTGTCATTTTCTGTTGACAGCATCTAGTAATGGTAACAGACCAGTGTCCTTGTGGAAGGGGCAGAAACCATTGATTGGCTGGGTGTATTAATGCAAACCCTTTAAAAGTCATGCAGGCATGGCTTTGTGCTAACTGGCAGCTGAATGGGGGCTAGTGAGAGAGGTTATTAACCACAGATAACAGTCAGCACCTTCTATTCACTAGCAATGTCACTTTGTACCTTTTGAGGAACAGTTGGAAGTGAAATTTGTTAAAGCAATTCTTCACCTCCCCATACAAATCCTGGAATGATGTTATTTGAGGAAGAAGAGTGGAAATAGTATTCCGATTAGACCGATGTTGGTAGGATGCTCATATAATTTCCAGGGAGCTGAAACACTTAATTCAATCCTTCTGCATTTCACAGCTAAAATCTCTTTAGAACAACAAGATAGGCCCTACTGACATGAAAGGTTAAATGTTCACCATGGATAGGGAATTTGTAATTGCATTTTTAGAAACGAGTGATTAAAAGTGGTTACAAGAAGCACCTGGCTATACAAGTCCTACCCATAAGACACAAGGGAGTTGTAATAATTATGTCAAATCCTTTCACTATGATCCTTTTAAATGGGGTAGAAAAAGAATACCAAAGCCTTAAAATTATTAACTTTACAAAACTTCAGCATTTAAAAATAAAATGTCTGAGAAGTGCAGAATAATCTTTGTGCAAGCTTATATACTCAACATGAAGCACTCATTTAGCCCCACTTCTGTTTCAAAAACAAATCAGATTTGGTTTTGCTATATTTTTCAAGATTTATGTACAAATTTCAGTGTTTTTTCTAGGTTAAGGAATTTGCTGAGAGATAAAATAGAAACTACAATGGGAATGTTGTCTTCCTTTTGCTCGGTTTACATTATCGTGAATGGCATATACTAACCAATGTAATTTTAATCTTCATCAGAATTCTGAAAACATAACTGTCCTCTTGTTTTCCTCAGAAACTGAGCATTTCATCCTGATTCTATGTCATCCTCTGAAGAAATTAAAATGCTGATGGTAGGTGAATATTTCTGACAAAAAGTTATGTTATATATTAAGGTATTCTAGTTCATGCACAATGTCACATCAAAGTAACTAGCTTCCACACTATATTTGCCTCACACCTAGCCACCTCTAAGCACTACTGGAGTAAATTTAGCCTGTCTGCATCCAGCCATTTAAACATTTCTTAATTATTGCAAGATATTGTAGAAGATGAAGGGAAGTGCAAATCCCCACTGATTCTTGTAATGCAAGTAGGTACCACACATATATGAGCAGGACCTACAAATAAATACTGTCATATGATTAAGCCAAAAGATGGTGTGTGTTGTATATTATTTTGAGGATAATTAAAATGCCACCTGCTGTGACATTACACATGTATTCCATAAACTCAGTAGAATGATATTTACTTTATTGAGTGCTTTTCTTCACAACAGTTATTGTTTTGCTCCGCTGTGGCACTATGCTGCCTACTTAGGTATTCACTGCCTGTGGTTTTCAAAAAGATATTTCTCATTATGAACAATATCATTGGTTTTGTTTGTTTGATTGTTTGTTTTTAATAGCAAACATAGAGACTTTTCATATGCGATAGAGAAAAAAATCAAAACAAAAGGAATATTACGTCATTGGTATTCATATGCACCATAAGATTCACTTCAGTTTTGACAAAAATACAAGACAATATCTCCATATATGACCATAGACTATCACTAGAACACTATTACAGAAGAGCTCTTAGGTTGAGATGCAGCATCTCGACAGTGAGGATTCTCAAAGGAAAATTCAGTGGTGTGTATTTTGTCTCCACATACATGCCAAAAAGCAAGTATGCAGAGCATCATTTTATGTAAACTACATTGTTAATTAGGCCTTTGTATGTTGAAATATTTTGCTGCTGTGTTTGAAATACTCTATTAGATAACCTAAAAATAGATATCCCTACAGTAATGAAGTAATAAAGATATTGTAACAGTTTTGGGTGTTTGGGTGACGTAGATGAAATAGCATCTGGTTGCAATCATAACTGATATGGATCTGTCAAACTAGCTCCTGATGGATACTTTTGTTGCTGTGTTTCCAAATCTGTGATCACTGAGAACAGTGATGTCTGTAACACTCAGAGGTTGCTGTAATTAAACTCTCAGTCCATCTGTGCAGAAGATTTCATAATATTTTAAAGAATAGAATGTTTTCAATATTTATGCATCTTTACTTTGGCTTGTAAGGGACACATTTTCCGGTGTAACTTTCAAGAACAGTTTGTAAGGAAGTTCCCTTCCAAATGCTTCGCTGAATCACAGGGCATCAACTACCTACAGAAGTTAAAGGTTAACTGTTTTTTTTTCTTTTACAAGACCTATGTGCAGACTGCAAGATGCTTCTTTTCTATGAAGAGTTAGTGGCAGTACTAGAACCTAAAGTAGGGCAGAAAGCTTTATTTTTTTTCTTTTCTTCCCTGGCATTAAAAGTTCTATAGCTATCAAATGTGTAGGCAGTGAAACTACACAAGGGCTAGAGGCCAAAGAATTGTAAAGACAGAAGACGACATGGGAAAAAAGAAGTTTACTGATTCATCAGATAGCAGCATTTCTCTTCTTGTATGAGAAATCATGTCAAGAAAGCTGTATAATGATTTCAACAGCTGTAGCAAAAGATATTTCACAGTCATGAGTGCATGAGTTTGCAGATATATATAAAGTCCTCAGGATGATGGAAAACACTTTCTGATCTCAAATGGGAGAGTATATATTCAAAACAATTTTCAATGAGATTTTAAAGGAAAAAAAAATCAAGACTTGGAAATTGCTGTAAAAATAGCACCAGAAAGTAGTGCAGACTAGAGAAAAACAATTTCATTTCTCTATAAACTTTCAAAGTCCCATGTTGGGAAAAAACAAACAAGCAAATGAAGCCAACATCCTCCCCCCCCCCCCCCCCCCCCCCCCCACAAAAAAAAAAAAAAAAAAAAGGGGGGGTGGTGTTTGTTATTCTCCTTGCCCTCTATTCCCTGCCCCCCCCCCCCAATCCCAGCCAAAATACAGTTTTCTGCCAAAAAGTGAAGCGCACAGAATTGTAGCATTAATATTCAATACTATGAGCATAAGACGCTGTATTATAAAACATCTGTCTGAGCTTCCTGTCTATGACTTGAATTCAACCCCTTGTACTATCTCATTCAGCTATGCTTTTACCATCCTAGGTCAATTTGAGTCACGTGGAGTACAAATGTAATGCTAATTTCATCATTATTGCCTACTCTCTTACAAAGAAAAGTGGGAAGTTCTTGGTTTTGGTTGAAACCATCAGCTTTCTGCTAAGTATTTCTGCTTTAAAAATATATTTCGTCATATATATTCTAAATTCTTCCATTTATGAAGGAATAATCAGATGTGAGGAAGTCTGTTGCTTTTCTTGTAGTAAAATAGAATCAAAAAACAAAACAAAAAAATCTTACCTTAGAGGAAAAAGACATTTTTTTTTCATGAATGAAACAGTTGAAAAACATGAGAGCTTTTTTTGATGAGTAAAGAAGTGATGGGTAGAGATCTTGAATAAAAAATCCCAAATAAATCTATTTTATCAATTCTAAATACTTTATCAATAAGGTAATGCATTCCTGAATATAGGATTTCGTGATTCATTATTTTATAGTCATCACATGTGGGCAATTTCTTGGAGACCTATGAATATTTTTTCCTAAATCACTAACCCCTCTTTTCTCACTTCTTCTACTGTGTGCTCAGTGCTCAGTGGCATTCCAAAGTTGGCCGCTACTTAATGTTGCAGTTGCTTTTGAGTTCCTTACAAGATGCAGTTCTGCACAGCTGCTAATGTCATCCTTTGTCTGCCCCCAGCTTTTGCAACCTTGTGTAGTTTGTCACTTACACCATAAGATTCAATAAAGGTAAGGAAGAAGTAATGGGAGAGAAAATTATTATCTGAAGACAAGGAGCTACAGCCGTCAGTGATTTGTCATTCTGTATTTTCCTACTTAACAAAAGTCCACACAGCTAATGAGAAACCAGAAATTATAATGCAGAATGTGGAATCAATTATCAGCTGGAAATTGAGTTTGCTAATATTTAAGTGTATAATTAACAATGAGTTTCGGGAGGGGGAAATGTTTGTAAGCAGTTCACAGGAAGCATTGTTTACATCAGTTCCCAACAACTAATTTAAATTGTTCTATTTCATCACTCTTTCTCTTCATATTTTAGGAAAGCATATTCCACCGAGATTTCACTAGTTATTCTGTTACTACATTTGACCAGATTTTTAATACATCTGTAAAGCTAGGATACTTACAACAGGTTTTCAGGTATGTTATTGCAGTAAATCAGAAGAACCTGAACGGAAGCTAAAAAAACAACAAATGGAAACCAGTTTCAGTTTGGTCCTCAGGATATTTTGGATTTATTAGACTACATCACAGCATGCCAAGAGGTGTGAGGGTAAGTTCAAAACAGAGCACATATAAAAGAGGAATTGAGAAATGCAAAATCAGATTTAAGATTCCTATGGGTATTCACAGAAATATAAGCTGCCACTTTGCAGAAGGTGACTGTACTTCATTAAATTGTAAGTTTAAAAGAGAAGGTATTCCATCAAGTAGATGCAGTCACTACTGACACAGTTGTCTGCCCTTCTTAAAGAATTCTATCAGTTAAGGTTCCTAAATCCCTGTAATAACCCATTCCAGAGTTTAGCATTTAAATTATAAAATTTTTCCTAATGTCCAGTTTTCCTTGTTGCAATTAAACTTCACTACTTCATGGCCTATGCTGCTTTGAATAAAGAATGGAAAATTATTGTGTTCTCCCTTATGGATGCCTTTTTATGCATATGCAGCTGCTTACTGCATTCGTTTTTTGGCCTTCTTTTTCTCTTTTTGAACTGCACGTATTAATTTATTCAAGGCTTCCTCATTTGATCCTGTAGACCAAACATTTGATGTTTAATTCTTCTTTTAACTATGTCCCAGTTATTCCCAGCTGCCTAAATATTTCTAGAAATGTGGTGCCCAAAACTGGAAGTAGTATTCCTTCTGAAATTGTAGAGCAATGAGCAGAGTAGAGAAATAGTTTCATATCTTTCAGGTTATATATAATTCATGGTTACATCTGCCTACTATACTTGCATCTATTGATAACCTTGCCAAACTGGATTAAGACATTACTAAAATCAAGATATATGTTACCTTTGCTGTTTCTCTGTTTATAATTCATCCATCATTTTATATATAGAAACTGGTTGATTCCTAATAAATTCATATTGCCTGTAATTAATCTCCTTGGTTTTGTATAGGTTACTCCAAATATTTCTTTCAGAATTTGTCTTGTCTAAGTGAAAAAGGCAGGTGCGTAATTCCCGTGTTTCCTCTTTGAAGATGAGACCAAAGGTGTTTTTCTCCAGACTTTTGATAGAAGATCATGTATTTTCAAAAAGATTTCATGAGTTCTCAAAAATAATTGCTAATAGTTCTCAGGTTCCATCAGCTAATACTTTAAACAGTATGGGCTGAAACTCATCAGGCCCAGGCAATCTGAAAACCACTAATTTGTTAAAGCTCTCTCTAACCTGTTCTTTCTCATTCAAGAATAAGTCGGATTTTGTGCTGATGCTATTGACAGTTTGCATTAACCACTTGATAATAGATTAACTTTTTGTTTAAACACATAGAAGCCCCCACAACTTTCTAGCCACGTCTCATACTAAATAAAATAGGGCACAGGACACCTACTGTTCATATTGATAATTGTTTACATATGGCTTGACACTGATTTGTCTTACTGAGCAAAATTGCATGAGGCAATATTTCAGCGATTTGAACAAGACTATATCAGATTTGGTTCCCTCAGCTTTCTACAGTTCCCTAAAACTATTGCAATGAGCTTTATACTGTCCATGCCCACTACATACCTTCATGTCATACACTGCAGCCAACAGTGCATATCTTCAGACAACGTCTATAAATTCAGATACACATAGGACCAGACTCAAACAAGAGAACACAATTCTCTGCGCCCACAAACTGCTAGAGAATCCCCTGGCAGGGTTTTGGCACATTCCAGCTAGCAGTGCCCATTCCTGAACACTGTTTGGGCGTTGTAACTTTCCTGGGGCCATCTCCAATAGAGAATTTGCCTGCATCCATTGGTTTGGAAGATCAGTTTGCAGGCTACACGCAAGCTACATGGTGTCAGTTGGCATCAATGCAGGGAAAAGTTCCTGTCTAGGTTTACTTTGCTGGTGTAGATATAGCCTCAGTTTCCCACTGCAACAGAGTCCCTGTATTATATAAGATCTAGAGCTAAAGGCTGAATGTTGCTTATGTGGCCAGCTCGTTAGTGAAAACCAGTAAACAGTTGCTAGCTCATTTTAGATAAAGTTTGTCTTTTATTTCATTTCTTCATTTTTGTTCTGTGTTTCCACGTTTATTTTTGTATCAAGAGAGTTTCGATTTTCTAAGTATTTTCTTCTTTTGTTTGAGATAGTGAAAAGCACACAATTTAACCAGATTTATCACTCGCAGCATTTCAAATTTTCCTCCACCAGGTGACACAGCTTCCCGGAAGTCTTTCACTCAAATTCTTATTTCGCCTCAAGTCTGCCTTCCTATTTCAATTCTATTGCATTTCCTCTTTCCTATTCTGAAGTCTATGAATTTAACTGTTTCGTACTTAATCTTCCTAGCTAGGTCACACCTCAATATTCCAAATCAGTTCTTCTCTATTAATCAGAATAAAGTCTATTAATTAAAATCACATCTTCAAGATGTTTTCTACACCCTCTGTACAACTAAATTGTTATTAATGCCTTCCAAGAATTTGTGGAGCAGTATGGTCAGGGGATTCACCTTATCCAGCTGCTGAAACCAACACGCAGACTAAGAAATATGACTGTGTCATTCAAAGATTCAATTAAAGTCAGTGTAGAAAAAGAAGCTCTAGGAGTACATCACTCACTGGCAGCACACCAAGTGAGGTCTGCTGTTACTCACCAATCAGGCCAATCAATTGAGGAAATAGTTTTGGTTGGGGGAATTGTTTTGGTCCACTTGGCATTTGGATCTTAAAAGAGCTACAGATGCTGTTATCACAGAATGTGCAAAATGGCTTCTGACTAAAGGAAATAACTGCTCATTGGAAAGCAGTGAAAAATTTAGTGGTTTCATCCTACTATATTCTATAACAACTTTAATTTACCTGATTACCTTGTAAATGTCATTATACAGAGACACTGATCATAATTACCTTAGTTCAAATTTGTAAATTCACCTAAAATTTTAAAAATTATAGTGACTGTTATCGTTCTTCTGGCTCTCTCCTATATTACACCTGAATGTTAAAAACATTCTGGTTGCAACAATTCTGGGAATGTTTTATCAGGTTTGTAAACAGCTGCCCATTTCTGTTGTCCTAAAAGTCTATGTTGGAAAAGAGTACTTCATTTTCATCTGAGAAAATGCCAACTCAGAAAGCAAGTAACATGAGCAATTAACCAGGGGGACTTTGACTTTCATTTTTAACTGTATGTCAATTAATTTACCACTGACAGCCTTCTCTGTAGATGTATGTGCATACAATATTTTTTCAAGCTATTCAGGTATTTTCAAGGTATTTTCAGGGTATTTTTTCAAGGCTGTTCAAATTCTGCTACTAAGATAGCATGGTAATCATGTTTTTAATTTCCTGCTTCTTTTGTTCTCCTGATCTATCAATTAAAAGATCTTTACATAATCAAGAAAATGCTATATGCTGCAATTAACACTTCTAGAATGGTATGGGGACAATGTGCTTCGGCTTTTATTAAATGCAGACTTACACAGCCTGCAGCTGGGGACGGTTTGTTTTAACAGGATCAGAAATTTTGTGTATTCAGTAACTTTAGCAGATTTTCTTTTAATGGCAGTGGATCTGCACTCCTCAGCCTTTCTAGATTTACTATATATATTTGGTCTATCAGAAAATGTTACCCACTCTAACCACACTACTATATGAGATATTCTTCTAACATAATTAGAGCAGCTAAATATCATTTCAGTATTTCAAGTTCCACAATAATGTAACAAGTGCTGGCATTTTTATAGGTTAGCATTTTTACTGGTAGGATAAATCAGACACCAATACCTGGATTGGTGGGAATAAAATAACAACATTGGGTTTTTTTTTTGTTTGTTTGTCACATTACCAAGAGATAACAAGAAAGAGTAGATCACTAGCAAGACATAGGAAGATATCTCTGAGGTGTCAAAGAACTAATAACCCAAGAATAATAAAAACGGGTGATGATAAGTGAGGTTTAAAGGAATAATTTCCAGAAGTTTTAAACCTCATCAGCTAATGTTGTTTTGCAGTTTGAAGATGGTTGGATTTGTAGCAAAACTAACTACAATCTGCTTCCCTGTATAGGGAAAAAAAGTAAAAAAAAAAAAAAAAACTAAATTAATCTAGAGGCTGGATCTCCCCAGCAAAATAGCGAGTTTGATTCCTCTTATCAAATGAGTCTGAAACTTTTCACAGAGATAAAGATAATTAGTTTTTTGGGTACTTTTTTTTTTTTTTTGAGTGATGTAAACAACATTGCCATAGTTCTGTAGGGAGTATTTCATCTGTTCAAGTACTAATTTTGCATTGAATGTCTCCCTGTGGGAAACAATTCAATTATGCATCAGTTTTACTTGTAATTCCTATGAACTGTTCTATATTTTACTTGATGTTATTAATTTTCTGTTCAATATACCTGCAAGCTAGACATAATTTATTCCCATATATATGTATAAAATACATAATTTATTCCCATGTGACCTTTTTTTTTAAACTGCACATTTTTCTTGTATACTGGGGATTTGGAGCATGCTAGACTCCAGCACGTGCCAATGGATGTAACAATTCCATTAGGAGATTCCACACTGGCAACCAGTGGAAACATAGTCGGACGCCAAGTTGCTGGTATGTCTGAAGTGCTATGGTAACACTGCAGATGGAGAGAAGTTTTCATCAGACTGTAAAAAGCTGCAAGGTGCCAGATGGCTCACTGTCCTAGAGTATACCCCGTTTCTCAACACATTCTTCTGAGTCAAAGAATTTGAAATATTTGGGCAAGAAATCAATCATCGTCATCATCGTGGTCACTACTATTGACCGGGGTTGCTACTCTTAAAGAGTAGCACATTTCTAGCACATGAAGACTTCCTTGGAATCCACAAGATTATGTATTTTAACTATGAAAATGAATAAAATAACACTGTTTTGACAAGAATGATAAAATCATATATTTAGAAGGGTTTTTTTTTTCTTAAAATTAAGAACTCAAAATAATCCTTCAGGCTGAAATTCTCATCTGACTCCAGCCATGTAAAACTGAAGAGTCTAGTTCTAGTCTAGAATAATAACTTTAAAAATAGATGATCAGCATCACAGGACAGTTATACCCATCACATCTGCAAATGGCTGCCTTTTTTCCCACTGGTAAATAGTGTACCAATACAACTAGTGAAAACTAAATAATTTAACTTCAAACTGTTAAAGTTGTATGTGAAAAATATAATTTGCTGTCTTAAAAAGCCCACAGAAGAAGAAAACAACATTCTTCAGTACCAACTCAAAAGCATTCTGTAGCTTGGTTGTTACAGCAATCACCCACCAAGATTTTTTCTGAAGTTCATATTCATAGTGGTGCAGAATCAGAGATATTTATACCAATTAGTCCCATTTTCTAGGAAAGTGTTCTAGCCAATAGTTTATGTTGTTTCATGACCATATGTCACCAATACACTGTTACTCTTTTATAAAATACTTGGATTTTCTTTTTTCTTTTTAGAATGTTTTTCTCCATGGGAGTGAAAACTACTACTGGAGAGTCATAGTGTGGCTTTGTTGTTTCCTTTTTTCATTATATCAATAGGCTTTGCAACTATGATATAACCTTCTAACTCATTCCTTACTTCTTTGCCTTTCCCTTCCTCTTCCTTTCATGCCTCTGGAAGCCAGACTGTAGCTCGTAACAGTTTGAACAGTACTATAGTTCTTTGATCTGGTGCTTAGCCAGTGAATTTACACTGCATGGTGAATTGAAGCAAACTGCCACACTATCCTTAAATCAGTAAAATCAGCAAAAATGAACTCCATTCCCCCATTAGGCTGAGCTTGTCATCTAATGGGAAAACAGCATCTATTTTATAAGTGTTTTAGGGAGCCTAATAAAATGCTCACCATAAAAGAAACAGTTCTGAAAACATGAACCTATCTGAACAGAATAAAGTACTTACCACAAACTGATTCCTATTTTCTGTGTGAAACTGGTATTTCTTTCAGTGCTCCTCTCTTTATTATTTGGCCCTCATGGAATTCCGACTTTTCCTGCATCATAAATCCATATGATTGCACAGATCATCTGTGTGCCTTGGCAAGTCTGATACTGCAAAAATTGGGTTAGCCTGCTTTACTTAGGCTGTTATGAAATGTATCTGAAGCCTAGAGAAGGCTTTTAAGAGATAGCAGTGAGCAGTTCCAATATCATAAGCTTACAATCAGTTACTCAGTTTAAGGTTACTTTCAAAGGTCCTTTGGATTCACTTTTTGTTGATAGACTTTTTCATATTTTTCCTATTTCAGCTTGTGAGTAGCTTGCACTAAAATACGCAAGTTCAAATATACAGTCGCTGAACTCGGATATCAGATTACTACTCTGAGTTTGAAAGCAAAATATGACATTTTTTTAGGTAGCAAAGGAAGGGTCCTGCATTATTGGACAAATCTGCCACAAAGTCCTGTGTTAAACAGGAGTTTAGAAACACATTGTTATTGTTGCAGGGCATCATTGATGTGTTGACATTATAGATATTGAAGGACCTATTTTTCAATTACGTTCATAGCCAGTTTTATTTACTGTTTATAAACAAGAATAGAATCATCCACTGAAATTAAACAAAAATAAATCATTAATTTTGCAGATCTGTGTTTGCTTCTGTTCAAAGCGTAAAACACCTACTGATCTAAAGGAGAAGATTGTGAAACCACCTTACAATTTTTCATCCTATTAACTTCAGTTAATATATACTTCAATGAATATTCTCTTAAGAAGTTATACTCCTAAGAAGTTATTCATTCCTATTTCAGACAGTTTGCCCCATAGATGTATAACATAAAAGCACAGATTAACATTTCTTGATGACAATAAAATGTTTAGAATGTATTCACAGAAGAAGCACAAAATAAAGGCTCAAAATAAAACAATTTGTGATAATCTCTGAAAAGCAGAGGATTGATGAAGTTTACAGTGTTGTCTACCAGACTAGTTGTCATTTTTCCATGTTTTGAAATGTTAACTATTAATTGATCCAATATCCTAGAGAGACAGATTGGATTGTCCTTCCATCTGATTTTCCACTCAAGAATTTCAGATTCATTTATGTAGAGAAAGAACTCTGATATCATCAATATAACATCAACATATTTTGCTTTCTTTAAACTGTAGATTTATTTCTCATGGATGTCTGTATTGCACTATATGCTAGAATTACATGTGGTATTTATGCATCCATGGTTTTTTATACGTCAACTAGACCACAGGTGTGAGTGCTTGTCTTGTAGTAGCTGATCTTTGATGGATTAGCCTTCTCAGACTTAAAATAATCAAAAGACCAATTAGATTCTTAAGTTTGATTCCTAAGCTGCTCTCATGTTTACTAGGCACTGAAAGTTATACACCAAGTTATGGTATAATGGTCTACAGGGAAGATGGTACGATTAATATAGTACAAAATAACACATTGTAGGCAGAAACACAAAATCCCTTCAGTTGCATAGGCAGCTAACAGAACAAACCAAAATAAAGTAAATCAGGATGTTACCTTGTAAAATGTATTTGAATCTTGGGCAAATTTAAAACAAAGTTGATGGTTCTGCTTGAGGAAAAGAAAAAGGGTGGAAACATGCTACAAGAATCATCCTTCAAACAACAATATACAAGTTAAAATACTGGACTGGGAGTGAGAAGTACATCAGCTGCTAGAGTGACTATGCCAGCTCTCTGAACTACGTATTTATATAATATAAGAAATCTGAGATACAGAAGATGTTCAGATTCCTCAAAAATTACTTAATTCAAGTTTACACAGTAATTTTCAGTACAAACTATACTTGACAGAAAATAATATTTACTAGAAAATATAGGAATAATTCTCTGAGAAGTCCTCTGTAATAAAAATTTCTCAGGATTCATTAATCCTTAACTTGTGTCTTCACTCAATTTTCTGAATAGTCAATTAAAATAAACCTGCCGCTACATACATCTTCGGAGTGTACCTCCTTCAAAAAGCCTCAGAGATGCTAATTTAGGAACGCAATGTCAGTTATACACACATAGAGAGAGACAGAGAGATATATATCAAGCAACCAGATAAGCTGTACTTCCTTCTGCTGTTCAATTCTGTCTAAACACACCTGCTTCAGAAAATAAAACTTATACTTAAAATTATCTTTTCTTTCAGAATTATTGAATATCTTGTCATACCTTCACTATGTGATATACCTTCAAGACTAATGAACCGTCATTGTTCCTTTTCATGTCACCCATCGCCTCTATTGTATTTTTGATGTATTATTTAAACACGGTATCTGAAAAACTTACCTTTTTTTCTAGATAAAATTCTTATTGTCCTCTCTCCTGTTAAAAAACCCCGTATTTGAAAGTCAAAGTTATTTCATCTTCATTCCTAACCAAGGAAATAGGACACCAATTTAATGTTAATAAACTGAAAACAACAGCTATAAGAAAACAATGATTTTGATGAACATGGATAATGCAAATTCCAAAACAAGAGTATATACATTGGATGGGAGAAATGATGGTAAGAAACTCAACCAGCTAGCCAGAGTATAAATTAAAGTTCTGATTTGCATATGTTGTTTGAGTATCACATTATTGTATTGCAGCCTCCAGATATAATCAAGATGGTGCCATCTGATGAGCTGATGGATAAATCTGAAGATTAACTTTCAAGAAGGAAATACATAAGAAGAGATAGAAATTCTTTGTTCAATGTACGTGAGAAAATTGAAGTGGAAAGTTCTAGAATTAGAGAAAAACACATTTGAAATCAATAGACACTACACAGATAAAATAGAGAAGTGTCAACAAGTGTTGAATTAAATGATTGGAGAGAGGTTAAGTTCTCTGGAATGTTGATGTAGATAACTAAATTTAATATCACCTCCGCTAATTACCTGAATTATTCTGGATGTACACACAATTATCTATTTTATTTTATTGCGAAATTGTTGCAAACTTAATCACAAATGAGCTACAAGCGGTAGTGTTACAATAGTCATTAATATAATGTATAAATTCAGAACTGGATATTTTATACCTCCTTGTAATACGTCCCTTGATTTCCATCAGTGACCCCCTGAAGGAACACACCTGGTCAAGTCATGAACTTTCAACAGCTTTTATCTGAAGTTCAATAAATAGAATACTTTTTGCTTCTCTCAGTGAACCCAACCGATGATTTTAGCTGTTCTCATAAAAGAGTTTGGGATCATCTTTAGCAGCAATGTGAAGGCAGAGACACTTATACATGCAGCAGATGGAAGATTTACGCTCTTGTAAACCACACCTGGTATCTCCATTAGGGGTATCATTTCAGAAAAGTCTTCGAGGTTTTGCCATTTTTGTGCATAGTGAACTGGGTGAAAAAATCATTTGATTCTTATTGCTCTGAAGTTTTATGTGAGAAATAAAAAAAGTGGTTACTTAAATACTGCTATATTGCAGACTTTTAAATGGGTTTGCTGATAAGCACAATTTTCTCCTTTTATATTTCTTGCCTTATACTGCTAAATATAAATTACAAATTATCCCGTGTTACATAAGGCTCACAGTGCATACATAATTACACATTTATTAGTAAAAAAACCATCAATGTTGTGTTCACTTGGGTCATTCTCTTTCTAATTAGTCTTTTCTTTCCTGTATACTTCACCATTTTATATGGAGGTGGCATTCAGATTCTCTCACATCAGGCAGGATTCAGTTCAGCTGCCCACACAAAGAATACTAGCGCCATTTTCAGTGTTGGACGTCTTTCTGTCTGTCCTTCAGTCACAGATTCAGGACTACAAACATCTCTTGAAAGCATTGGGGTCTAAGTACTATACCTGTGAGATGGCTTGTATGCTCTAGGGCAAGTAAAATTGCAGTAGATGTCTGCATTTAAGTCGGCTGATTAAATATATAGTCAATGCAGTCACTGAGACTCGAAAAATTTACTTGAATGTGTTCATCTCGCTCCATTTGCAAATCCTCCAGCTGCCACACCAGGAAGACATAGGTCTGCTTTACTTCCCATCTGTCACTTCTGTGTGTATGTCTTGGATATCCTAGCATATCTCAAATGGCACCTGGAGCCTATATTTAGGCAATTGATTTAAGTCTAGAAAAGCTTAGAAATTGAGCTAGAAAATCTAGCTTTGAATTGACTAGAAAACTGTTCAGCTGACTATATTTACTCATCTCCTAAAGACTGAACTGAATAATTCCTTAGATTTCCTCAGCTCTACTTTAGTATAGAACTGATTCATTTTTCCAAAATCACAGTTCACATGAAAAGCTTTGTCATGTCCTGTTAGACCGCAAGTACCAGGATGGAACTACACAGGTTTCTCTTGCAGGTCTTTTGTTATCTCTGCTAACTTCACACAGACACCTTGGACTTCATTAAAGATCTCATCTGACACTAAACATCTGTGCATGGCAAATGAAGAAATTTCCAGATCCCCACAGCACACTTCAACATGTGCATGTGGACTACTTTATTATATTTGCTCACTTCAGGTGCTTACACATAAGTGTCTGGGGGGCATAGGAAACTCATTCTGGTCGGCTTTTATTAGTGCCAAAACGTGCATCCCTTTCAAAAGGTCTTGCGTCATAACTGTTAGCTCAATGGTATATCTCAACTACTGCAGGATGTTTCAAATGCCAGTAGTTATCTTTATTTAGGAAAACAAACAAACAAACAAAACAAAACAAAACACAGAAAAAAACTAAAAAAAACAACCCTAAACCAGTCCTGTCTTATTACACAGTTGATACCAACTGAGAAGTATTGTTGATTTCCTAGAGAATAAGGTGGGTAGTCAAAGGGACCTCAACAGGTTCAAGATACTGTGGACAGAAATCTTATGAAGTTCAAGAAAGACAAATGCAAAGTCCTGTACCTTGGATGACATAACTTGAAACAATTGAAGCTGGACACCATCCTGCTAGAAAGCAGCTTTACACATTTGGGTGGACAGTAAGTGGCGAGTTTTATAGCAAAGACCAACAAAAAACTGGCAGGTATTAGTAAGAGTCTCTCCATCAAGTCAAAAGAAGTGATTATTTTTTCTCTATTTGTCAGTTGCAAGAATGCATCTAGAGTAGTGAATCCAATGGAGAGGCACCATGACAATTAGGGGCCTGATGCACAACATATAAGGATAGGAAAGAAAGCTAGGGAGATCTAACTGGTGTCTTCAGTTACCTGAAAAGCATTTATGGGGAAAACAGAATCATGGTCTTCAGAGTTGTACAGCAAAAAGACAAGAATCGTGGACAAAGCTGAAGTTTCATATTAGGAAAAATTTTTTCACAATGAGGTCAGTCAAAGTCTGGAAGAGGTTGCTCAGAATCACTGAGGAATCTCAGTTCTTGGAGATACCCAAAACTCAGCTGAACAACATCCTGATGCACATGCTCTAACTTCAAAATCAAGTCTAGTTAAGAAGGAATTTAAATCAGGTGACCTTCACAGGTACCTCACAACTGAAATTACTGAATTATTCTATAATTCTTGAATCCTATGGTGTAAACTCAACCCTGTAATAGAATTTGCAAAGTGTGAACTGTCATTCCTTTACATGATGCTAGTGGAAGAAAATTTATCAAATTTATGTTTCCTTCTTTCTTGTAGGTAACTTAGAAACAGGTAAGGTACTCAGAACAGCTTTTGAGTTATTTATTTACAGACAGGACATCCTACCTCAAAAACAGTGTACTGTTCAAGAGAAACATGAAAGAAGTACAAGAGGACAGGGTTTAGTCCTCTTCTTTTTCCGTTTTCCCTTAGCTCCTGTGCTTATGTGTATTAGGTGTATTATGTGCTTAGTTTTGTTAGGAGAGGTGCCCTCTCATATGTGTTCTGGAAAGCGTAAGGAATAATTTTATTGCAATATAAAGAAAAAGTGGATTCCTCTTTTTGTGTTTTCCTCTTAGTGTTTGTCACTACGTGATGCATATTTTTGGGACTCCTTTAAATCATTAAGTTATTTGCTTTCTACATTTTTTGATTAAATTCGTAATTCTCTGTAAGTTGGGCTTAATTCCAATTAGTACTATTGACAGATGGAAGGATATTCTAGCCAGTAGTTGACTCAGTTGTGCCTGAATGACTTTATAGTCCTCTTTTACTTCCCAGCCACAG
>NW_010397101.1:94526-96830 GCF_000710305.1 Buceros rhinoceros silvestris
TGCCCATGATTATGAGAGATAGATTTCCTAAAGATAAGCCTTTTGTAAGTGTGAAGTGTTATCTTCTTCACAAAGTTCAAGATGTTCATTACAGGAAGGAATATCACTAAACTGTTTGCTACTCAAAGCAGGAATAAGTCATCTAGGAGGAAGGATGTTAGATTATCCTGCACTGTACAAATTTTACAGTGAAGGATCCGAGGAAAAGCGACTTTGCTTTTTGGCTGAGTTACTGGAGACATATGCTGGAGGGCGTCTAAAATAATCTGAGCTTTTCCTCTGTAAGGTGTTGTGAGAGCATTAGGAGGTTTAAAAATAAAATCATGGGAGTTCTTGATATCATGGAAATGCAGGCCAGTACTCCTCAGATACAGAAGACAGTGCAACATCATCAAGATGGATGTGTATAGCGATGTTTTATGAGCCATGCCTCAGAGTTTTTAGCAGGACAGAAGTAGATGGCATTAGCCGATAGAGTTAAAACTAAACTTGGGCAGGATTTTCTAATTTGTTCCATTTTGAGCTATGGTAGGCAGTGTCCATTTGGGTTCTTGATCTGAAGTTTAAATTTAAACCATAGCTTACATTAGAAGAAAACATTGGTCAGGTATTGGCCCTGATGACTCCAAAATTTACTTTCTTATTTGAAATACCAGAGTCTGAATACCTTATCATTCACATTTGCTGTAACCATGTCATTAGAATTTGATGTTTGATCTGTGGAGCAAGTAATTATGAGGGCAGGAAGAGTAGTGAAGTAAGCAGTACTGAGTATTTTATTATGAATAGTTACATTAGCTAACAGTGCTCAAAGCATGAACATCACTTAGGAGAATAAGAAATAGCTTTAAACACAATTGCTCACATTTATGAGTTCACACTTCACTGTCTAGGCATATTGTCTAATACTTGCTCAGAATATTTCAACAGAACTTTCAACAGAAGTTCCAGGCAGTAAACTCATCAATGGAATATTTATATATAAAAAATAAAGCAGCATGCACTTTTGCAAAAACAAACTATTTCTTTATTCAGGATTATCTGAAGTACATGTTCTTTTTTTTTTTTGTTTGTTTATTCTCCCTAACAGCAAAAAATATCATGTGTAATATCAACTTGTTCTTTATATTCAGTGCATTTTTATCTGAATTGATGGTCAGTCATAGCCCACCTTCTAGTACCACAAAAACCTTTTGTGACTCGACAAATTTTAAAAATTGTTAAGCATAACAGTTACAGCAGTCCTTCAATTAATTTTCTCTCTTTCATAAACATCTGAGGAAAAGTCCTTATTTTCTGAATAGATTCGGGGTTTAACTGGAGCTTACATACTGCCTTATCAAAATGAAAATTATCTTCTGTTCCATGCAGATTGACGCAACTTTCTATGATTTGTACAAATGAATGATATGATTCACTATAAATTGTAGAGTTTCCCAAATCTTTTGGGGATGCACGGAAGATATACAAAGGAAATGCCATGTCCCTAGGGCCGCTGACACGATGACATGAGATGAGTCACAGACATGATGAAATTAATTTCTGAATTTTGGCTATGTGAACATAGGCATCTATAGCTATTTGAGATGACCTATCATATTCTAGTCCTATCACAACTGTCCTGTTATGCTACACCATTCAGCGTGTGCCACTTTTTACCATGAAAATACTGTGCAGCTTTTTCATGGATCCATCCTATCTAAACTTTATGTTCCCAGTCACTCTAAAGTAAGCCTGAAGGGGTTTAGAAATTAGTGGAAAAAGGAAATATGCCTTTGATGCCTCCCAGAAAGATCCACTGTCCTAAGTCTAGTTTGAGTAAATGAGATTTTCCCTCTGTAAGTCTGTAAAGAAACTACATTTTTCTTTATTGAACACATATTTTTATTCACAAAGCTTCTAAAATTCTAAGAAACAGCCCCAGAGGGCTAACAGGGAGTCCTGGGCAGCGGTGAGGGATGTCCCAGAGGGACTGAAAACGGGCAATGAAGCCTGTGAATGACTTCAGGCCCTGGTAAGTGGAGCCCAATCTATGCTGAGCTTCATCAAACTCAATGCAAAAAGAATAATACACCAGGGTGGTAGCCATGTCAAATTGTGATGGGTTGGCAAAGATCTCCTTTTTAGGACAATTTGCTTTAACTAGCCAATTGTATTCCCTGCCATGTGACGTCAGCTACATCTCCATTTTTTCATTGGTTAAAAGTTTTTGTGGGTCTGTTCGATTTTTGCACTGTTTCTGCTTTAAAAAACCTGTGGCGTGCCTGCATTAGAGTCAGTCTTTCTGCACTCTCTGCAACCCCT
>NW_010397102.1:0-2333 GCF_000710305.1 Buceros rhinoceros silvestris
ATCCAGCAGATTCTGTTAAAACCATCTATTTTACTCACACAAAGCTTATTTAAGGAACCCTAGCTGCCCCTAGTTGCATGGAGTAGCAGCACAATACTACACCAGCTGCATGTGATCAATTACACACAAAATTTCCAGTACTGTAGAATATATAAAACAACACAGGATTACATTTTTACAACAGCAGACCTTTCTTAGTGGAATTCTATAAAGCATATTTCTTTTTCACTATCAGGTTGTAGTAGGGCTTTGGAGCCCCTGAGAACTATCAGGCAAGTCACAATCAATTATTTTGGTTTATGGAAAAAATACTGTGGAATGCCGTATTTTTATATTTTGCTTAGGGCCTATTGCTACAGCGGAGCAGGCATGCTGTGTTACACGTGCTCGCTGGAGCACACAGCTACACTGTCACCTGGGACTCCAAGCAGCTGTAGCATTCCCATAGTTGTGGACAAAAACTTGTGTTTGTTCTAAAGATGATTCAGAATGGAAGGAACACCAGGTTAGGAACCCCAGCTGCCTTCACCGCTCCAGTGCACCCGTACATATATCTGGCACACATACAAACGCCAGAGGGTTTGTGAGTGTAAAACTGGATGCGCAAGACTTCACAAATTCTTAAAAACAGTGAGTTTTGGGGGGCTTAAATTGCTCTTTCTGCTTATCCCTTGCCCTTATGTTGCAAAGTTAGTTCATAGTAATTTTAAACACCATAAGCATGGAAATAACAGGAATTTCACGTTTAAATGGTTCATCCAGTGAGCAAAGTAGTTTGTGACTTTCCATTAATGATTACAAGAGATATCAAATGATACTCAGGCAGAGGCTCAGAAACGACAACCAAAGAATGTGAGACACAAGCAAATAGTACTCTGGATGTACTCAACACTACCTGACATGCAGCCGTGCATTTGTTCAGTCTTAGAGCAGCTCCATCGATGAGTTAAATTTTACATAGTCACCTTGCTTGCACAAACTTACCCTGACAAATATTAAAGCAACTTTTACTTTTTTCCCCTTACATTTTTAAGGTGTCATATAAACTTTTTTGTCCATGTTGTTCTACACAGTTCTACCATTGAACCTCCTTCAAAAACTGAAGACACAAATTTTACTTAAAACTTCTTATGTAAAGAGATTGTCAGAGCAGTACAAATTTTTATGTAGAAGATATTAATCTCATTTTTATATTCACCAATAAAAATGAAATAAGAAAATAAAATTTTGAAGGTCTTTAGATAATGATGTTCCTACTGTGACATTACATTCATTTATAAAACTACCACCGTGTACTTTTAAATAGCTAAGAGGTTTTTTGCTAGCAAATTGTGTAATTTTTGAACTCCACACTTTTTGTCTTCAATTTTTTTCTTATATGTATATAGAGAGAGATTCAGATTTACACAAAAAAAAAGCACAGACTTAATTAGATACTTTATGAAACTACAAAAATCTAGTGAGACCCCAGAACTATGTAAGTCGCTCTGCAAGTAATGCCTTCTATTTATTTGGAAACTACATGGAAACTACAACGAACACAAAGAGCACAATGACACTGTTTGATAGAGTAAATTCTCAGCTACAAGACACTATTTTCCAACACAGTCCTTGCCACTGGCTGTGCATTCTGTCCAGTGATGAACAAGAGCCTGAATGCCTGCACAAGCAGAGGGGATCCACCGTCACTGTCACCACTGTTGGAATGCACCACCCACTACCTCACTGTGCCACATCCACTGTTTGGTTTCTGTAAACATTCAGCAAGTGATGATGAATGTCAGCAGGGGCAATTTCTTCCACGTGGAGAAATTCAATTACACCCCTTTGCTTTGCACATCCCTCTGCTGCCGTCTGTCACATGGCAACAAAATTTAACGGAACATTGGCGGGAAGATTCAACCTCTACTGCCAGACCACCAACATTTGCCTGTGAGATTGTGGGCCAACACAATAACATAGGAGGCGTTACCTTTGGAGTGACTCTCTTATTTAATGATGCATTACACTGTGAAATGATGTATTACATAAACCAAGTTAAACATCATGTATATAGCAAGGAACATCAAAGTTAAGAGAAATGCCCTACTCCACATCTGGTATTTATCCGTGTAAGAAAAGTTAGATAGTAACATTCCAGATTGGTTTTCAAGTTCTTCTCTCTGTGGCATGGAAACATTCACTTTTGGGAAGAAACTTGGTAGTTTAGTGGAGTGTTTTCTATGGACATGGTTCAGACTCTTTGAAAAGAAGCTGCTAAAGAAATTTGCTCTCTATCTCACTCTTAAGTCAGGCCACAAACTAGTAATGTTGTTAGAGGTTTCCAAGGCAAA
>NW_010397102.1:2462-6464 GCF_000710305.1 Buceros rhinoceros silvestris
GGGAGGGGGAGAATGTAACCTTCACTCCATTCTTCTCCAGTCTTGCGAAGAATTTGCTACGGTTTGAGAAAGGTGGAAACTTAAGATCAGAATAGGAAAATCTTGATTTAAAAAAAAACAATGGATCATCATGCTAAAAATTTCTCAAATTAAAAAAAAAATATATCTCAGAGATATATCCTTTCTTACAAACTGAGAAACAGCCAAAACACTTTAGAGCTTAAGTGGAACACATATGCAGGAAGGATTAATAAGTTCAGTTCAAATTCATGGCTTCTGAAACCAATAAAAACTCTCCCAGAACCTAATTTTGAGATTGTCTCACAGTGAAGTTAACTGTTATTACTCTTCTTTCCAATTAGCAGACTTAATGGACACTAACGAGTGAAAAATACAGAGCACAGGTGGGTACATACATGTTACCATGTATGCTATCCAGGCAGAATGAAAGAGCTTTGGACTTGAGCAAATCCTCCTGAAAATATTTGGCTGAGTTTTGTCTTGAGAAGAAAACCCTTGTTGAACTGAGCTTTGTTCAGGTTAGGATTTTCACTAACCTTTTCCTGTTAAGACATTACAATTCACCCACAATGACTCAGGATATTTACATTAATGTGATAAAACCAACTACTTTTTCATTTAAATTTGTTGCCTAAAATTTCTGATAACAAAGGGTCTCATTTTTCGGCTTTTACTGCCTGCCACCTAGGGGATATGAAAAGGCTTTGTCAGACTAAGCGCTTTACACAGACTGTAATGGGGAGTGATGGTAAAGGGGGTAGGCTTTTCTTTTTTTTTTTTTTCCCCAAACCTAAACCACCTGTTAAGTCTAGTTTACCAATAAACTCTCCATACCATTAAATGAGTGGGGAAAGGATGCAAAGAGGTATAGAAACAATCTATGACAGAGTCCTGCATTGCCGAAGGATGCCCTTAGGAGAGTAGATGCTGTCCTGGAGAGAATTTCAAACTAATCACGAAGGTCAAACAACAGGACACATCAGAAAACAAATGTATCATCTCAGTGAAAAGGTTTCAAGGTTGAGAATTTTGTTTGTTCCACATGAGGACAAACCAGACATTCTTCACAAAGTTTCATATAAAATTAAGGAGAGACCTAGCCAAGAGCAGCAATCGGTGTTTGGTCACACACCTGGATCCAGATTTCCCAAATCTTAACGCTTTTTTCTTCCTGACTGGGAATAAGAATACACATCAGGGCCACCAACACTATTATGCCCTTTGTTATGAAAAAGGTTCCACCAGAAATTCTATGGTATTTTCTATTTTCAATTCACTTCTTGATAGCTTTCACAATGCCATGGTACCACCATGCTGTATCACTAATAAGTTTAGTTTCACTTTATGTCACCAAAAATATTACATCATCTGAAAGAACCAGTACGTCTTGCACACCTCATGATACAATACAATGAGTTGGTAGTTTAAAAAAAATTACAGTAAAGATATAAGGTCTACTTCTTTCTTAAAGATTTTTTAAAAAACTGAAATGCACCATACTGCACCCCATACTTCTGCTCCATTGTGTTTGAGTACGAAAGGCTTTATGACAGAAGCGAACCCTCTTCTGATATTCTCTGATCAGGAGCTATCCCTGACCAGGAGTTATACATGTTAGTACCACTAAATATATCATAAATTAAAGATATGAAGTTAATCATATCCTCCTTGCATATAGATTTCCTCATAACCTGTCTTGGGCTTAACTGAACAATTGGTTATGCTTTAGTATTACAGATTTTCTGAATAAGAAAAGAGAAGCTTCCTTAATTGTGAAATACAGCAAACATGGTTTAAAAAATTACATTCTGCACAAATTTCCTTTTTGAAAATAAGATCTAGTTTTCCATATATCTGCTATTCACATCAGTGAATGTTATTCACATCCTGGGGCCATGAAGAACATTAAACATTAGTGTTTCATCACTGACCACTGTAAAGTCAGACACATGCAGTAAAACCTGGTTGACCTTAACAGTCAGATATGGCCAATGTCAATGGAGTTTCACCAGGATAAATCTGATAAAGCAACTTTATTCTGCAAGTGGTGTTTCAATGCAGAAATTGAAATGCATATCCACAGAACCAGAGTTAGTTTACTATCTAAAAAATTACACCCAACTAGACAAATATTTTAGTTAATGGACTCACATTAATTGAGAAATAAATTAGTCATAATACATTTGCAATCAGCTTGCATGTATAAAACACAGGGAATACTTTGAGTAATCAAAACAACCACATCTGTTTAATAGCTTACTATTTCCAACTAAAAGAATCTACCATGGAAGGGAAAGGGAACAAGAAAATATTGTTCTTGTGTCCTGTAGTATTTAGTGCTCTGCTAGGCCCTTCATTTTTTACAGATGTACTTAGCCACACAACCTCCGGAAGTATCTCCAGCAGTTTTTTTGTTTCATAAGCACATTCCTGAAGCCAATGCAAAATAATGCAAGGGAGAGGTTGGGGTGGGTGAGTGGGCTTATGTCCTTAAAATATCCAACAAAGCACTACGTTTATGTACTGGTCCTACAGCCTCAGCCTATCTACCATGATCAGATGAAAGAAGAAATGCTATCACTTCAGAACCATCTTTTACTATGTAAGTAATTTCTGAGAATTTGAGAACATTTCTAACAGCGACCACATGAACAGTGCAATTCTTAAGCCATATTAGGGATAACGTGCACATGAGATACCCATTTAGGGAGATCACTCTCAAGTTTAATAGCACTTTGATTATTTTAAAGAATGATCGTTTGCATTTTTAATACCCCGTTCTCACAGTTTTAGACTTATTTTCAGTAAAAAGGAAGTCATTAATCTCCTTGGATGCACCGTCCCTTTCTGAAGTCAGAATTACCATGGTTTTAAGGCAGTCGTGTTCAGCTGAGTTGGATAAGGACTGCTCAGGTATCCCTTTGCATACTGTAATTGCACCTCTCACTGCAATGCAGACATAGGTATGAAATAAGCAAAATGAACATGCTCCCTATACCATTTGCCTCTAGCTTTTCTCTCCCTATGAAGTATTTTGATTTATTCTCCTCCTAATTGCACCTCAAAACTACTCTTCTTGCAATTCTCACAGAAAAGCTGAACATAATGTAATTTTACACCTGCTGCAGGCAATCCTGTGTATTCAACAGTCAATTTGTTCAGTCATCCAGAAAGTCTAAAGCCTTACTCAGACTTACGTAGACCTCAGTCCCCTCTGCCGTACCAGAGACATGTTTGTTACATGCGCTGGCCCAGAGCACGCAGTGGCATTTCGGAACGTGTGCGATATTCAGTAAACCAGTGAATATATGGAGAAAACAGCAAGGACCATATGGGTTTCCTCAGACAGGTTTGATATGAGGACACACCTTTATAATTTATTAATGTAAAAATTTGTGGGGAAGGAGAAGGGTGTATGCTCTGTTGACCTTCTCTCTGCTCACAACAAACTTGAAAGCCAGTGCCATGAGCACTTCGGTTGGAATCTTTGTGTACAAACCATTAATGTAGGTACCTCTGAAGAAATACGTGTAATTTTCCTACTGGTCATAATCATAACTCCATCCATGTTTAACACACTTCTGCAGGTTTTCTATATCCAAACAAGACATTTTTCATTATTAAATTTATCTATGCCAATATACCCTGGGGTTACACACAATTCCACAAAAACTTAATGCACAGAAGTGCAAAATTTTACAGGTATATCTCTCCAGCTTGCTTTCATCTCAGAAGGGGATTTTATAGCTGACAGTTAACCTGCTTGAAAGAAGAAATTTTCCACAGCAAGTGTCACCAATTTATTCTTACAAGGCTTTGATCACAATTCTTGGTATTAAAAACAAAGATGCAGATCTCCCGATTGCCACACCTCCCTTACCATGCTGAACGATGAATGGATTGTTCTAGTTAACAAACGAACAAGCATTTGGCAGCAGGTTTCAAGACTAATTAAATCTAGCAGTTCTGTAGGAGCAGGAA
>NW_010397102.1:6541-34433 GCF_000710305.1 Buceros rhinoceros silvestris
AATGGGATGTCTTCTCTCACTCTATGCTTTGCTCTAGCCACAGAAAAACAAGCTGAAAAAAAAAAAAATCCCTCAGATTGCTCTGAGAAATTAATTAAATTTTTGTGCAGCTTTATCTTTACACTATGGAAACACTGACAATGCACCTAAATTTCATGATCTCAAGAAAAATGATGGTGATCTTGTTCCAAAGCAAGTAAGTGCCAGAATTTGCAATCAGTCTAAGCTGTACATGTAACACACCCTAAATGTAATTTAATTGCTCTTTTTCCTTATTGAGCAAGCTGCCATTTGCTCCACGTTTGCCCCATTTTTTAGGATTAATAAAGATGATTTTTCATCCACTGCAGTAGTCCTCTAAGACAGGGGAGGTGAATGTGCATAAATACCTGTCTGACTGAAGGAGAAGGAATTACTGTCTTGCTATGGGAAACCCAAATACGCGCTTCCAGACACCAAGCCCTGAAGCCACTGTTGCAGACTCCTGGCAGGAAACTCAGTCACCTTCAATCTCTACAGCACCAGCCTTGTTTCTTGCAATTCTTTATGTAATCAATTACTGGCAATAAGAAATACTGGGGAAAGACAGGTTGACATTTGAAGAATATTTTAAGTTGCAATGCCTAGAATTAATTTCCCAACAGGATTAACAGCAGCATAGTTTTAAGGAGAAATTATCCACTAGGGCTAAAGAAGAAAGAAGCATGGTTGGTTTTCTTAGTTTTTTCTGAATGTTTTTTTTCCTTATGGAAGTTTCCTCTTTGATGAATGCTTGGTTAATATTGATTTACTCCGTAAAGACAGACAAATGGATCAAAGGCAGTGATTATGGCGCACGCTCATCTGACTAACGTGTTATAACCCACAGATTTATTAGTCTGATTTGGGAGCCTATCTACTTCCTCAGAGTGAACAGTTTAATTACCAGTCCAGGATTGCCTGGTTCTTGTTTTTCTTTTTAAAGCAATGCTGCCCTCATCTGGGAGTACAGCCTGGAATCTACTACTGCTTATAGCACTCACTCTCTCCTACCTCAACTGTATTCATTATATTGATAAAGTTACTAAAAAGATATCTTCTAGTATGACATACATGAAAAATACTTCGTGGCTCAAAAAGATTTTAATTCAAATTTTGTAGAGAAGTGCTTAAACCCAGTGATCCGAAAATCAAGATTTTTCTTTCTGGTTACATATACATTGATTAACTGTAAAGTAAATGTACTTTGGAGCATGTTACTGATACGTGAGGCTAAATATTTTTAATTCCAAATTTTATTGAAAGCAGATTCTTCCAACAGAATTATTGTATAAGGCAATGTCAGCAGCAGGTAAAAAAAACACTGAAAGGAACTATGTTTGATAAAATACATAGAATTTCAGTGTATAATCAATACAAAAACATTTATCTTTGTTAGGGTTTTTTTTTTTTTGTGATCTGTATTAACATAATACACCGAATTTAATCGATGCATCAATCAAGTCATTAATGGTCTACTTCTCCTGTGCAGGCAAAATGAAATTAAAGCCTTTTTTTTTTTTTAGCTTCAGTGTAGGAGCATGACTCGTGAAGAGCTGGCATGAAAGTTTACTAAAGGTTTCAAACATTAAGTTAGCAATTAATAACATACTTCAATATGTGGACCATAATGTTATATATGACCCTACATAATTACTCCTATTCATGCCTTTTTCCCCCGCTTCGCCTCACCTTAAGGGCCATGTATGTTATCAACAGAGCCACAACGAGTATCTGTAGAATGTGGTATAAGAATCCCAGACTGGAGTTTTTAAATGGTCTCTGTACCAAAATCACATTGAAGGACTCTTATGGTACACCACAAAATTTTACCATCCAGCAGACATGATTTCAAAGGAATGAATATGAGAACAAAACCAATGCAGCCTTCACAAAGTCATATTAACTTGAGCTCCTCAGCACTGACACATGAATATGTAGTGGAAAATACTGACTTTTCCACAGAAAAAAAAAGCTTCTTGTGTTTGACTTGCATTCACCAGAACAACCATTCACTGCTAGAGAAAACCTGGCCACATGAAGAATTATCTTTCACATTAAGCTTCCTCTTACCGAACCTGGAGATTCAAACCCTTCCCCCTACTGAAGTGCTACTGAACGCATTACAGGACAGAGGGCAGCTGCCAGAGAGCCGATCACACCTATCCTGTTCCACAGCGGGACGGGTGCTGCCCCACTACATGGGCAGGTGGTCTTTGGGCTGTTCTATGCTGCTTGGGCATCACACCTGCAAGTTGCCTGCGTGACACAAATGTGTCAGGTCATACACTGAACGAGCTGACCCACTGCCTGCTCCAGTTCAAAGTTCAAAGTATAATCACTGTATGCACTCAGTTGTAAGGCAGTAAGAACTCACCAGTGCATTGTTTGAAAGAGGACATTTTTGAGCTGAACAAATATTTAACTACCTGCAGTGCGGGGCACATTCAAGGACTGGATTAATTGCTGTGGGTGCGTATATTGCTTGAAGGGCAGTACAGAAATAAGGAACAAGAGGTACAAAACCGTAGTGGTCTCTTGTGAAGTGCACATTGCACGCTTTTCTCTCTTGCATGAAAGATCAAATTTGTTACTGCTACAGTCCAGACTATCCCAAATAACTGCAGCTTAGAAAAATATTCCTTTACATTGATACCTCAGGTAAATATGCACATTGTGAGGTCATCCTTCAGATTCCAAAACATGAAAAACATTGCCTACCTTTAACATAGACATGACATCTCCCTTCTGGTAACCAATGACAGTTAGAACTTAGCCTGAGAACAGTCTATCCAAAAACTTATAAGACTATCCATGGATAAAACTACCAATGTTAAACAAGACAGCAGAATACTGCATCCTGAATATTTTGTACGGTGACTAAACCATTGTTAGAACCGTTTTCTTTTGGGTCTCATGAAAACCTGGCTTTTCATTGCAGTGTGAGTTCATTTATTGTTATATTCTAAAATCTACATAAAGTTTATGGGTTTTTTACTAATAGTATGATAAATATTCAGTACTGCATTATAAAATAGCAAACAAACTATTATTTTACCTTCTGCTCTATGCTGCTGTAATTACTTCCCTTAGGAGTACAACCTAGCCTTTTGTCACTTTGATAGCACTGTTATTCTCAAACAGAGGCAGCAGAGCAGCTAAAGGAGATGGATGCATATGAAAAAAGCTTTTAATCACAAGCATGAACATACCTAAAGCAGCAGTGTGATTCTTCTTCTGAATAAGGTGTCTGTGGCTTCAAATCAGACATATTTTTAAATTTTCTAAACTAGTAAGGAAATCTGAGTTCTGGCTCTGTTTTAGACTCCCTTAAAAAAACACAAATAAAGTAAAATTGCAAGCATGTAAGAACCAGTAACAGAATTGGGGAAAGCAGTCACCAATTATATACAGAGTACATTTACCCCTTGCCATTGTCACTGTGGGGTCAAAATTCCTGTAGAATATGGATAAAATGTAACAAATCAATGTCTTTTTCACTTCTTGACATTCCTCCTTTCCACAGTCCAATACAATTTATTACAATTTACTGTAATATGACCATTAGTGCCTATCTGTACTACTAATTCTACTTTGAAGGGGATTGTGGGGAGAGGGGACACGTACTTCAGAGTATTAGATATCACTTGATGGAAGTCTGGTACCATAAACTGCACTTTGTTAGCAAGTTATTCCCACTTTTACCCTGTCCCCACTTTAAGATACTGGAAATCACAAAAAACTCTAGTGCAGGACTACAGGAATAAAGAAAAAAACTATCAAAACAAATCCACTTTACAGACATCAAGTGGCAATCTTCATAATTTAATCCATCATTTTCTTTAATCACAGGGTCATTTTCTAAACAAGATGTAAAAATCTAAGAAGCATAGCACATATGTAGCATCATCATGAAATATTTGGAAAATAAGAAGATGCATTTCAAGGAAAGATTTTTCTTCTTATTTTATTTGAATTCTTTACATTATATAGATTATTTTTTTATTTAACCATAGTTTTCAAATTATACAAAGAACAAAGGCTTGAAAACACAATGTATGAATAAATTAGCCGGATAACATCATATGACATGATCTGAAGAACAGTACACGTTAGTCTAATTAGGAACTGTAATGTTACACAACTGCAAGACCAAGATTTGCCATTTCCTGGCTTCTGAATCCTTAACTAAGCAAACTTAACATTATTTTAAACCCAGTAGTGTTGTTCACACAGTAACAAGCAAAGGTCTGACTTAAGAAGTTTTTTACCCTTTCACTGAAAATTTGACTCATTGACTTCTTGTTTTAGTGCAATATTATTACTGCTTACAGGAGAGTCTAGTAGATGAGAGATCAATTGGTTTAAAGTCTATGGCAATACTGCCACTCCTCTCTGTGAACAGAATTTCATCCTGAATATGATGAATATTTTCAACAATTTTTAATAAATCAAAAGTACTCTGAAGAAGAAACTGAGTGCTATAATTAAATATAATTAAATCAACTAAATTGACTCTAATCAAAAAATTAAATATAATTAAATCAGCTAATCCCCATGAAAGCCAAAAATACTAGCACTTTGGATCTCAGAATACTGATGTTTTATAACCTTTTGGGGGAGGTCAGAGGGGGACAGCTTTTGGCATTCTGGTTGCTACTCCTGTTCAGTTTCCCAGAAAAAAAAGCATTTATATCTAATTATTAACCTCAGTCGTATCCGCGTATTACTTTTCTTAAAACATCCTTTCAAAAGTTTCTTACAAGATGAAAGTCACCTTCTATTTTCAGCTTGAACTGAATACTCTCAACCGTAATGTCACTGAAAAGATACATATTTTTATGACAATGACTCGGACATTTTTGATTTTACAGGTCACTGAATTAGGAGTGTGATGAAAGGATCTGACTGGACCATTGGTAATGAAAAGAAGTTGTCTGTTGATGCAAATCAGCAGGTAAGGACATTCTCCATTCTCTGTCATATCCACTGCCCCAAAGTGAGTGAATTATCATCTTGCACTGCTTTTCCCTGGAGAGAGGCATTCTGCTACGTGCATGGCTGCACAATAAGATCACGCATCCAGAGGCTCAAATACATCTAAACTGAGTCCTTGGGATTTCTAGTCTTTAAATTCATCTTCTAATGCTTTTCCTCCACTGAATGGTGGAGTGTTCCATTGATATTGCTTCATAGGACTTCTCACTGAATACACTGTTTTCAGAAAAACAAAACTTGTCTACAGTTTTTTTCAACAGCCTAAACTGCAGTAATGTGTGCTTAAAGAACACCTTTCAACATGTAAAAACATACTAAGCAATTTAGCAGTCTAAAGATGCTTCCTCTATAAAATCAATTTATCATGGTTCAGAACTTGTGAGAAAATCCATTTTTTTCCTGCTGTGCCACCACAGAGATGGAAAATGACAGGTTTGAAAAGATTTTAAAAGCTTTAGATGTTAAGTATCTATGTAGATTTTTAATGTGTCTCGACGTAGATGATTTCAAATAAAAAGTCAATCATGAGATGCTCCTCATTGGAATCTGAAAGTTTGGCACAGAAAAGCCATGAAAGAGAAAGTTATAATTCTGCTGAGTCACCTGAATCTGTAGCTATGGGATTCTGCATTTACGTATACTACCACTGTACAGAAAGCATTTGGTGAGTCAGACTCAGAACTACGTGATTACATTATCATGGCAGAAGATCAAGGAAACAGTGGTGTAAAATTCAAGATCCCCTGGATTTTCCTCATACACCAAGACAAATTTGATTCCAAAGTGGAGACTTTGAAATGTTTGAAGCATCCCAAGCCACATGGCTTCAAACCTCTCTTCTAGAAATTAGCTCAATATTTATCCTTAAATGGAGCAAATCACAGGCCAAATTAATCTTAGACCAAAACAGCTCTCTGGTCCTGTCTATGGAACTGCCATGATAATTAACTGTAATGGAGAGGATTAGCCACAAGGAGGAAGGAGATTTCACACCTGTCTCTTGACAATTTGCTTATAATTATCTTGTTTATATGAGCGGAAGCAGTTAGTTGATTTAGAAGTAGCGGATGCAGAAAAATATTAAAAAAAAAAAACAAAACAGAAAAATCAAAGTATAGAAGAAAAGTTGTGACATTTGATATCTTACCTTTTAAAAGCACTTCAGTGAAATGGAAGAGAAAATATAGATGAGAAAAGAACATATCCAATCAGCACTGTAATATTAGATACCAACCTTACAACAGCCTGCAGTATTTTAAGTGAAAACAATCAAAGAAAACACTCAGTAAGATCTTGTAGCTGTGGTTTATCTGTATCAATTTATATACCCAGTAAAAATACCAAAATTACTTTTAAAAAGGCAACACATGAGAAGCAGGGAAGGATCTCCAACTGTCGAGCTCTAATCTAGCTCTAATCATTCCTTTCTTTGAAGAAAAAGTCTTGAAGAAACAACATGTAAATCAAAGTTGTCAGACAGTCAGTGATAGCACCAACGCTATGAGAAGATGCACCTTGGCAGTTTTAGTCTGTGTTGTTTTGTTCAGTTCTTCATACTGCCTGTTACTTGGTTCCCCCATGGGTAACACTCTTCGATTGCTGAAATTCCAGATATTCCTTTGCAACATCTCCAGCTGCGAAAAGTCACTAACATATCCTAATCTATTTTGTGGCCTCAGGTTCAGCTAAGTAGGTGATATCAACCATCACGGTAGCATACGATTGGTTGGGTTTTCTTCTATTTTAACAAGAGTGAACATAAAACCAAGAACCTGATACCACATTTTCTAAGAAGCAGTGTTTCAAATGACAGCACCACACACTAGAACAGTCCCTGGATGCCCTGTATTTTAGTAGGGCAACTCATAAAGATCAAACAGATCTATTATGGGCACTCATCATATTTAGTATTCAGGGCAGAATTTATGGGCAGAAACTACATGTTTAGGAGTGGCACTCTGAGATGTTATTTCTGGACTGTGGAAATAATTTCTATAATAACCATATGAAGGACCATAGAGTAATTATGTTATAGGATGCATCAATACTTCCGTTTTAGATCGAGATCTTTATCTTTAAGTATGTTACCGTGTAATAATATTCTTTGTCAGACACTGAATACTAATTTTACCCTTTGCTTAATGGCAGGATTTACCTCCTTTCTGAGAATCTAGCCTCTCCTAGAATATTTCCATACATTCACTCAGTTTGGCTTTTTTCCTCTACACTTTATCTAAGCAGTTCCTGTTATTCTATGATAGCAAGTCTTTCTGAATTATTTTGGGGGGCTTATTTTCAGCCCTAGAATATGTAATTTCATTTCTTGACCAAATTCATCCAGCTCACAGACATATTCAGTAAGCGTGTTCCCCTGCTGCACAAACTAAGGGGAACACCGGTCCATATTCAATGTGATTGGGTCATATGTCCTTTAGTTACAGTGTATTGGTTTCTGCATGACCGGGCAAATTCATAAGCATATAAGTTTCATTTGTGTTCAAGGTGATAATTTAGTTACTACATAGAAAGGTCTATGGAAAACTCACAATTACTTTCCTCTGCTGCACAAAATATAATCTGCTTCTCCTCAGGTATCTTCCATTCTTACTTTCAGGCTTTGGCACACGTGTCTCACAATTATCTGCCCAAAAAGCAGACATGGATTAAGATGGGTTTTCTGTCGTGATTTGTGAAATCTTCTGCAATACTTCTTACAAACTTCTTCTGATTAAATTATAAGATCCTCCTTAGGTTCAAGGACAGCATTGTCCTATTTTTATTCCAAGTTTATGGCCTCACCTCCCTCTGCAGCAGGCAAATTCTCATCACTTTTTCCACATTCTGCCAGGACATTCTGACAGTCTTTTCTTACCATAGTTCTCCATTATAACATGGTTTTAATTAGGGGTTCCACCAGCCTCAAAAACTGTGTACTTGAGTAAGTCTCAAATCTTTCAAAATATTTCCAAAATTTATCGAATTTCTTCTCTTTGAAATCCCTCTCAGAAAATTATTTCCACAAAGCACAACATCATTCCCCTTTCTTTACCACAGTTTGATTAAATGGACTGCATGTCATTCAACTATTAAATAAAACAACTTCCATAACTTCACTGACTTAAGAGATTACTTTTATTCTTGATCACTCTCCAATTGCAGGCAATGATTCTTGATTAAGATACTCCAAAGTTTGTTATTCCATTCTCTTTCCCATCTACCACTCTGCTTCTGCTTCCAACCCTGATAAGGGTTAATGAAAACTCAGAGTCAGAACTGATACCAAAGAGGAGCCTTTACTCTCCCTACAAGAACACTAACATTCAGGATGAAAATCAGAGAGAAATTAATGTCTCTAGTCCCACAGCTGCTAGTGTTTCAATCCAGAATGTTCTTCGCCAGTCAATACATACATAAATACTACTTTCAAATAAACTTCCTTCAAAGAAAAGACAGACAGCCAGGAAACTTTAAAAAAATCTGGTACATCTTTCGGGCCCTGCTCCAATGCTACTCACCAGCACTGCTTATGCAGCATGAACAGATGAATATGTCTGATTTGCCTGTCTTAAGATCTTTGCAGATCTTAACCAGCTGAGGAGAGGCTTTCTGCTGGCACAAACTCCCCCACCCCACTTTGCTGAGGCCTGTGCAACTGCCACCATCACACCACCTGCAATTAGACAATTCTGTTTTCTTACTGCAGCTCAACACCAATCCTTGAACAATATGCAATGCAAATTTCCTCTGTTTCTTTCTAAGATTATTGCCTCCAAGTTGCTCACTGGAAAAAACAGGAATGTTATTTTTTTTGCTGACTTTTCTCTCTAAGAGGGGATGTTGAGCAGTAAGTCCACTTTACACAATGCTTTTCAACGGACAGTTGCAATTTTTCAGCATAGAGCTACACTTCAAATGTAGGTCAACAGAAGGTAAGACTGCATAGGAGGATCACTGCAAAGTAATGAAAACAGACTAGATATTCTTTGGAATTTCTGGATTCTAGGTAACTGTAGATACGATGTGAAACTATAGAAAATAATAAAAGAAATATTAAAAGGTTGTTGGCTTTCAGGAATAGAACTGCTTATACAGGAATGTTTCACCACCAGAAAAAAGCCCTGTTCTATTAAAATGTGTAGCTAGCTACTTCTTTTAAATCCTTTTTAATAGTCTACTGTCATTCAAACACCTTTTTTGCTGATCTCAGGGGGCTTAGTTCATCGTATTGAACAGCCACATAGAAAAGAGGATGTCTGCTCTAGGAAATATGAAAAATATTCTTTCCTAGGAAAAATTGGAAAATCAGAAGAATTCTCATCAGTTTTTACCTACAAACAAGTGACAGAAGTTAACCTACATATTCTACTTCTATTTAATTATTTAAGCTAAACAAACAAATAGTTACTAAGCACGGAATCATTAAAAACAGTGTTAAAAACTAGATACCTAAAGGGACAGCATGTGCTATATCTCTACAACAAAATGACTGACACATTTTCCTGCTATCCTGGGGACATGCAGCTAAGCAACTGCTACTTATGGTCAATGACTGAATGATACTGGTTCATAATCTGAACTTCAGGCTCACTGATTAACTGCAAATCAGACTGCTATATGTTGTAAGGAGATCGCGGTACTTTTTTCCACAGATTGTTTTGGTTTTCCAAATGCTGTATAGTTGAATGCTATAATCTGAGCAAGTAAAACCTCTCATCACATATCTACAATAGTAGAAAGTTTAAAAACATATGGATTTCCTATCTCTGAATGATGCAAAGAAATATATTATGCCGGTTCAAGTACATTCTAAGTTCAAGCTCTCTTCTCTGTTATATTGCACTCACCCATACTGATGTGCTCGCTCTAAGGTATAACATGGCTAAGCCAGAACCATCAGAAAAGAGCACTGCCGTGGCTTTAGAGTGGACATCTATTCCACATCCTTGACCTGAACCAGGATTAAGAATACCTGAACCATTCTGAGATGCATATCTAACCTCCGACATCCCCTTAGGGTCCAGAGCTTCCCCAGACTGTCTATCCCTTTGCTCCACAGCTTACAACCAGAAAGCTTATCCTGTTGTTTAACTTAAATTCTCCTCACTGCAGTCTAAGTCACAATGAGGGAAAACAGAGTGGGAAGTTAAACAGTAGACGCACTGGATGAGACTCTAGGTGTGAGTGCTTAGCTGATAATTTCCCACTTAATTCAGTAGGAAAAACCTCATTTAATGTCATTTAAGCAGTCTAAGGGTCCATAGTCTTTGCATGCAAGTCATACATTCAAAATGCTTCACTCCTACCTGGGCAATACAAACTCAAAAATTATAAAATAAAATTTAAAAATATTATGAAGATAATTCATTCCTGAGAATCTACTAAAGAAGTAACTAGAATTGTTCAACAATAGAACAGTAATACAAATTTATGGTCCAGACAGACCTTCCTCTGAGTTCAGCTATGAACTCCAAACTGAAAACAGGTCATGAAAAAAAGTTCTTCATTTAGAAATTTTTACTGGAGCAGCTCAGAATCAGAATAAATCTACTCAGACTCCAGACACTGCTGGACAGATGCAGGGAGAGATATCCTGCATAAGTTTTTCTGGAAATTAGACTGCTGTTAACATGCCACATGAAGAGGAACAAACAATTAAATCCAGAAGGCATTTGTTGCTTCCCTTCAGGAATAACTGACTTAAATCATCACGGACTGTGAAAACTGTCAGTCCAAAAAGAAGTTAATAAGATACAGAATTTTAGCAGAAAAGAAAAGATAAATTGATACAGAGTCAGAACTTGGATTTTGCCTTGGAAAAGAAAAAAAGTAGCTAACATCAATTCTGGCTGTTTTATTAAGCACTAAAGTCAGTGAAATTCTGCAGGTACCAGACATTTGTGTACATAGTTGTTGGTAGTATTCTTTTTTTGTTTTTAAAGCAGAATTAGATTTACCACTATTTCCAGCTCAGTTCTTGTACGAGCTGTATGGCAACTAGTCTTACAGAAGGGAAACATAAAACCACCTATAACTTTGTATCTAGCACATTTAATCCACATGAAGCCAAAAATCAATTTTTAATTAGTGAAATAGCTTGAGAAATCATGTTCTTATACTATGTTTGTGATTCTGTGGAAGTTAATAGCAACGCTACCACTGACTTTAAAGTAAATAAGGTTGAACTTGGCATCCTCAGGCCCTTTCCCAACTAATTTCTCTAAGGCTGGATAAGCAAATGAACCCAATGAGCAAAAAACCTGAATGCATTTTTTTTAGCCACGTTTACTCAACTCTGTGGGTGTGAAATGATTGAAAAACACTGTTCTGGAGCAGGCTAGAAAATCTAAAGCCATGTTAGCTGACCAAACTAAAGAGAATACTATTTAATTATATTAAGTTCATTCAGCTGAGCTCACAAGGTTGAAGGACAGACTCCTATTTGCTTATGAAGACATACCGTACCTGTTTAACAGTGTCATGTCACGTTAATTCATTGGAAGAGAAAGTGACAGGAACACAGCACTGAAAGCTATACTGTATCCAGAAAAATATTCTAGTCTGCTACGCAGCCATACATTTTTTTTTATCAGCATTTCACAGTGCTCAGCAAAACGCAAACTGTGATCTCTGGACTATTTATAATTTTGATTCAAAACTGAATTTCCTGCACTTTTAAAACTACAAATCTTACTTTACTCACAGAGTGAGTGAACTTCATTTTGGATCAGGAATTTAAGAATGATATGGCAAAAAGTAATATAATAAGATACAAGTTAGAAGTAGTTTAGTTAATGTAGTAGTAGTAATACACCCCACCAGGCAACTGAGATTCAATGTTCCTCTATTTACAGTTAAATATCCAGCAATTTTTGCAGGAAAGTCTATCTGACTTGGAGGGGAAACCACAGGTAAGGAGAAAAAATAAAATCTTCTGGGGAACAAATATTTTTGGTAATTCAGACCAAATAAAAGTAATAAATTGTGAAGAAGCAAAGAAAGCATACACAGGCTTCTACCATTTGTCTGGATCTGTCCTCTGGATGTGTCTGGATTTGTCCTCTACCAGCTGTACTTAGAATGTTTAGAATGTCTTTTTGGAAAAAGACAGAAATACTTACCTTCAGTTTTCTCTAGTCCACTGTGAAATACACATTACAATCACCAAAAGCTCTGAAAAACAGCATGCTTCAGTAACCAAAACATTGTAAGGTAAGGACCAGAACGAGTACAAGAAGCCTGAGCAATTAGACTATCCATTTCCCTACTCGTGTAGGAAGCAGAACACATGGAGAGTGAGTGGCATGGGTCAAAAATGAGATAATTCTGGAACATACTTAAACCATAGTCCCAAGCCCACGTAAATACAGATGCTAAACACAGGAGTCTAGTGAATATTTTCTATTCACCCATTGACTATGGAGATCTGGATATAATGCAAACCTTTATGAGGGAAAAAAAAATTTACAAGAAAGCTTAAAGTACTAACATTCAAGACTACCAAATACCTTTGGTGCAAATAACAAAACCAGATCCACTTAAATTAAAAAGACATTGAGGTTAAACTTCAAGTTAAGTGGAAAAGACAACACTCATGCTAAAACAGGAAAATCTCTCCTTTATTCTGTGACTGAAATCGAAGGACATGGCTTTAGAATGCGGGAATGAGGGAAAAAAAACTACAAAAATTGCAAACTGTCAAAAGGAGAAATTCTGAGGCTATTTCAAAACAATCATCATGGGAGTTTTGGTTTGGATTTTTTAACAAAGAAACCCTCTGAAGTACCTAGTAGTCATCACCATCAGAGACAATACTGGGAACACTGAAAGGACTATGCATTTAATACTGTCCCTGGAAATCCTGCCCTCTAACTTCCCTCCTCTTTTCGAATACCTCCAAGAGAAAAGTAGGAATAAGTCCACAGAGGATTAATTTCACCATTAGGGTTATTTTCTATGCTTAAATTATCAGGAAAGGGAAGAAAGAAAGGGAAGAAAGAAAGGGAAGAAAGAAAGGGAAGAAAGAAAGGGAAGAAAGAAAGGGAAGAAAGAAAGGGAAGAAAGAAAGGGAAGAAAGAAAGGGAAGAAAGAAAGGGAAGAAAGGGGGTCAAGAGAGAAGAAAGAACTGGCTTCTTCCCATCCCCCTTTCCAATCTCAGAGAAAAGCAATTGTATCAAGTAATGAAAATCTTATAGAAAACACAGTCTGGCTCTTGCAGTGAAGGGACACAGCTCCTTTTCCTCAAGCCAAGAAGGACTGGGGTCAAGGTACACACAGCTGAGCCGCCTAAGGCTTTATCCTCAGCTTTGCTACAGACATCTGGGTACTGATGCCAAGGCAATTAATTCATCTATCCATTTCTATTTATAAGCTATTCAATCGAGTCTGATACAGAGAATTTTTAGGTCCTGTGTTATGACAATGAACTTGCAGGAGTTTAAGAGTTAGTGTGAGAGGGATGTGGGATGGGGTTTACAGGGTACATTAAAAAAAAAGTGTAACTTTCGCTAAGAAAACATATCATTCTATTGCAGTCAAAACATTGAGTAGCAGAAATATTTAAATTAGTTATGTAAAAAAAAGATATTTGTACATCTTCCCTTGGTTCAAAGTAACACAAATCTGAAAAAAACATTTTTACCTGGGCTTTTGTATAAGGATGCATTTAATTTTGTTTTGTCATTATTACAACACAACGCTGCAATTACTCTGGTTATTATACCAATGCCTAAAAGGGGTCAGTTTAGTACATTACCTGTTCTAATATTAAATCAATGGATCCTCAAGACATACCATAGACTTCTCTCTGTTGATATACGTCTAATCAAAAAATGTGTCAACTCATATACAACCAGTACAATGGTCTGCACCTTTACTTGTGATAAGCATGCACTGTTCAATAACACAGCTATTTTTCATCCATCACTATCCATTGCAAGGAAGACAAACAGACTTCCAGATGTTAGCACCTCCTTATAAACCAGTGATCACAACTGATGCTGCTTAAAGAGAAAGAGTTACAGAAGCTTGACTTCACAGAGCATCATATAGAGATTACTATTAAATGATACAGATAAGTACCTCTTACTTTCATACTCAAAAGACGAGAATAAAACACAAGGGCGAGAAACTGATTCTCGTTCCAGGAGAGAGAAGAGGCAATTCAGAAGACAGTATGTCATATATGCCCACCTCTAGAAACTGGAAACTTCTCAAGAACAGAAAGCTCCTCAGAGCCCTCTCTACACAAACGTGCCTGTAAGCCTAACAGTGTTCTGGGGCATATATATTATCACACACATTGGCATTATTTAGCACAGCAGACTAAGATAGCAGGAGAGATGCAAAGCTATGAAAACATTTACCAACATCAGTAAGAATAATTATCTCAAGGTTTAATGTGACAATTCCCATTGTAGCATTCTTTAAACAACTGCTAATAATGTCATAGTTCAGTCTATCCTGCATTTCCTAAAGCACATGGTACTCCTAGGGTAACAAGTCACTGTCCTCAGGTTTTAAATCTGGGTTTCTCAGTTACAGGCTTAGTGGTCCAGTTCCTCCTTGGGATCTTTGTCTCATCAATAATAGTAAAAACAAGGAGATAATTCTTTCCTTTATGAACTTTTAAAATTAAATATATTTGAACTGAAGACTGCATATGTTACACAGGCTGTGTACACCATGCAATTCTTCAGCATGAAAGATATTTTATTTCCACACCTTTAAAGATTGCTGACTCCATCATCATCTTTTCTATGGTTAAATCTTTTCTGGTTAAATAACCTCTGTGCTGTATCTGTAAAAGATACAGTAGTACTGTACCGGATGAGGAAAACTTAAGAGATGTTCCCTTCAAAATTAGCTGGAGATGCATGAAGTAAACAACAATTAAAAGAAAAATCTATAAATAGACATTATGCTAATAGTTAATACATTCAATAATTTAGCATGATATGCATGACAGCTTCGACCTCCAAAATAATTTAGCGCCTTGAGCTGAGATTAAATGCAGAACATTAATTTTTCCCTCTGGTTGTCAAGCCAACCAATAGGCCCGTCAAATCCATTTAAATAAAGCCTGCATCATGTAATAATATTAAAGAGGATAAAATATTAATATGGGTCTGTGATAGAACATTGGACAAAGCAGCTGCAGTAAGGCAGCTTTAATTTACTACACCAACAATCTGTCTTTATGCTGACAGCAGGATTTAAGGATCCGAATACATATTTGAGTTTATAGGATAAGCTTATTTATAAAATGTAGCTGATTTTCAATTGCTGAGGAAGAAAAAAAAAATGATGGTACCCAATTTAATCCTACCAACGTAGAAAAAAAAATATTGGACCGAAGTTCCCCCCACAGAAGCAGATGTTATTTCAGTGATAGCAGTGTGGCTGTATCCGTTTATTGCCAGTAATGAATTTTCTTCCTTCCACTGGAGGATAATAAATGTCATGCAAAACTTCAATATTTCATAATATAAAAATGGATTGAAAGGGTAGGTAGACTCTCAAACCAAAGACAAACAACTCTAAATATTTAGGCTACAAGTGCTTTATCATAACAGTAGGTTTTATGTGCTGGTACAGAACTACTAGAGAAAGAAAAGAACAGTAAGATGGAACAAATTAAAACAAGTCTGTGCAGTTTCTTGGGGGAAAAAAAAGAAAGAAAGAAATGTGAAACCTGCAGATTTAGACATATTTAATTTGCGTGATAAATGGATGGGTCATATTTAGAGACAATATCACATTCACACAGAATATATTCAATGTCACATTCTTTAACTCCATTGCAGTTACTCTTTTTTATTTTTTAACTTTCCAAATAACTTATTTTCCAAATCACTTATTTTTCTAAATTTGGAATCCCAAAAAGAATGCAGACTTAAAAATTTATCCCGTGTCTGCCAAATTCAGACACAATCCTACATGTTGCAAGTTTGAAAAAGCATTGCTGATAACTGTCTAAAACTGGATCAAGGCCCAAGTTCCTATTTAAGAACAGTTCTCTCTCTACTAGCAGTATTTTTTATTACAGTGTTGTTCATACAATGGTGCATCTCTGTATAATGCAAAATCTTGTTTCCTAGAAGATCTGAAAGATTAAACAGTAATGTCCTGATTTTAATGTATTTATTTGCAAATGAGAGGCTGCACTGAAGTTAGTGTAATCATGCACATGTGCCTAATTACAACACAGTCACATGACTATGACAAAAACATGAAACTCACAGTCATGGTGGACTTATTAAAAAAACAGCAAGAGGGGAAACAAAAAAAACTAACTATAGAGAGAGCACATATAAACCATGTATAGGCTGCACATTAGCTCTAAAGGAACCAGCATGGAACAGGATGTGTAGAGCAGGTAGAAGAAAAGGTTGAGATTTACCAGTGCACAGTGAACAGAGGAGGATGACTGAGCGGGCTTGGAACTGTATTTGTGGCATGACTGCAAGTTATCTCCTAAACACAATGAAGTTTCTTGCACAGAGCCTGCCTGTCAAGCCTAGTCAAATTTGTTAGTTACGTTTAACCGAAAATTAATAACTTCAAGAGACTAAAACATCGGGCTGTCTAGTATTCCTTAAACAACACATTCATTCAGTCTTAACATTACAGGTTCTGAACTGATAGATGAGACAGCTCAGGGTAAGCTGAATGACTGACAGATTCTTAGTGGATATGCCTAAATGGCTGTTGTAGAGCATTCTTGATGAGTATTTCACTAGATAGGTCAAAGACTGTATCAGTTCTCATTCAAGATTTTTTTTTTAAGTGTTCCATACTGCTCAGACCACATGGTATGCATATGCCACAGAAGCCTCAAAAATCCTTTCTCTCATGTAAGAAATGTAAGAATGTAAGATCAGTGGCTTGCTGTGGGAGAGGGAAAATAGATTATTCATGCGTGAGCTGATAGTTTTGATCCAAACTTTAATTTCTATGAAATGAGGTCCAGACTACGCTACCCTTCAGGCTGCAACACCAAAGCAGTTACAACTTTGACTTCATGTTCCTGCAGTGAAGGTAATGCTTGATGCTGTAACATTTTGGGAAGTATTGGTCTGCGAGAAAACCACCAGTTTTATGGGAGGGAGAGGGTTTAGGTCATAATTTACTAAGAATCCTCCTTGAAGTTGCAAAATAGCATTTTGGTAGAAGACACATTGCTGTTTACAGAGAGCAGAGTAAAACTAAATAACCTGAATACATTTTTCAAAGCCATTGTAGTTGCCATTTCAAGGCTGATGAAACTGATAAATACTGAGCAAAGTGTGCAAAATAAGGAAGTTATATAAAAGTTAGCAGAGATGTGTTGGGGTTTCCTATTAGTTTGTTGGTAATATACCTTCATTTTTATTATTTTTTAAGCTGACTGTCCTTTTTTCGTTGCTCACCCGTATTTCACATTTTTGTCCTTTCTTAGCACTTTGCATATTTTACAATTAAATTAAAATTAAGGAGGCTGTGGAACATAAAAGGTGCTATAGTCATTTGACATCAGATATGCAGAAAGAAAAAAGCTAGTAATTAAAGAGAAAGGAATGCAGATAGGACTGAGGAAAAATTATCCGTAATGCACCAGAAAAAGCCCAGAAAGAAAAAGGAAAAAAAAAAAGTTAAAGGACCAGTGTAAAGATTTCTAAGCTTTCCAATACTATGTCTAGGGCAGAGGAAAGTCATGTATTCACCACAGAATGACCTCAACCTTCTCCAAATGCCTAGTTCACCCTTGCATGCTCTGAGGCAGAATCTGTTCCATAGCTTCTAAAATTATACGACCCTACATTACACATTTTTAACTCCTCTGTAAAGACTACAACACACCTAAAAAAAAAATTTTCTTACAGAACTGGTTGCTTGTCAGTTGACTTCATCACTGACCAATATGTAAGAAGGATAATTCTAATTTTCAGGAAAAGTTCTATTTATCATTTTTTGCACGGTGAGAATATTTAACAGTTCCACTTCAACTGAGCTTACATTTGAACACCATCGCTTGATCTCTGTGAGTGCTATCCCAGTGCTACGCAAAAGGAGCGCAAAGCTGCACAGCCGGCCCCAGTATATCTCAGTTTGCACCCAGAGAGAGTGCCAAACTGTGCGCCCAAAAGACACCGAAAAAAGGACTGGAAGAACAGAACCGTCAGTTGCAATGCACAGCACTTTGGCTGTACAGAGCATGGAACTGCAGTAAATCATCTGAGGAAAGATTATGGGCTTAGTCTCAAAGTTTAGTTAACTCAAATTCTTGAGTTTACATTTTTTTTTTACAAACTCCTGGAGTACTTACTCAGTCTTGCAACATTTACAGAAGATAATTATTTTTCTTCACCATCTTTTGGAAGATGTGAAATAGGTCTTGTCTTGCTTTATATTCTGGATGATTTCTGTGCATTTTAGTTTGTCTACACAGGTATGACACCAGGTTCATCTTTAGGGCACCTACAGACAGTAGTACTGTTGACATGTTGCTATTCCTTTTCTCTTAGAGCTAAGACAGGAGCACACATTTAGAATTTCTTTTTATTATACACTGAAACTGGAAAAATAATTTTAAGGAGAAGTGAATTTTATACTAAGTGAGTTTTATCCTGAAGGTAGAGAATCTGCAGCTGTCCAAAACCATGTCAGCACTAAAACACATCAACTGTCCTCTTAAAGAGATTTGATGTTTTTGTCATGATCTACTGCAGAATTTTATGTCAGCTGGATACCACAGCAAAGGAGTGCCTGCTTGGACTCATTGCTGCTAGGTGCTTTGAAGAAGAGAATCAGAACCTTGAATATGACCTCATGTCAGAGGGGTACCAAGGACAATACCTTCAGGCGAAAAGCTCACATCATTATATATGGCACCAAAGGAAACAGCTACTGCAATTCAAACAGCTGAACTCTTCTGAGCATACCTGGAAGCAGCAGCCATCCTAAAGCATGACAGATTATCATTACCCTTTCTTCTATCCTTCTCTTCACTACAAAATTAAATTCCAAGAGACCTGAAACTGGCAGAAAGCCAACTTCAATTGTAGTAGCTGGGAGCCACATCGCTTGAATTCATGTAAGGCCAGCACAGATAATCTGTCTATCCTGTGCAGGGGATGAGCAGGAAATCAGAAAATTCCCCTGTTCTGGAGGCAGAAAGTGATAGCTTTGTCTGTTACTTTAATTAGTATCACCAGATGTAAATAATCCTTATCCTTTAATTTACCTCACACAGGTAACCCTTGGCTAAGGAAACAACAAAACACAGATGAACCCAGTAAGATGCTCCTGTGTCTAGCAAAGTAAATGGACTACTCTCGGTAATTTTTATAAATTTTTACTATCTAATTGGCATAGAATATCAAGTTTTACTAAACACTGTTCAGGCTACTGGAGCAAAGTCTCTGCTTTGGAGAAGTGGCAGGATCTGAGACAGAAGCATCGAAGAACGAGAATGGCAATAACGGAGCAAAGCAGACACAAGCGAACCAGAACAGCACTCCACATGTGGAGACGTGTCTTGCTTCTAACCAGTCCTCCATTTTACTGACAACAAATAACAATGTAAACTGAACTTCCAAACTGAACTACTTAAGGCTGATGCACACCTGCTGATCAGATTTTTATACATCTCCCTTGGGCCACGATTCACCAAACAATTCCAATATCTGCATGGTATCAACCAGGGAATTATTTCAATAGCTGAAGTCATACACATTAAATATCTTTGGAAAAGCTCAGTGACATATCAAATTATTCTAGTTCTCACAATTTCATAATGCCACGAGTGTAAAGCTGTAGTCCATCAATTATGATTTTCAAATGAGTGCTTTCCCCAGACATACTACAGAAAGAATTACAGCACACATGACAGCAAAACTTAAGAAAGAACAGCTAACCACCCCTAGCTCCTTGCCCTGTCAAACAATTTAGTCAAAATTCTGGTTACCTTAGGACTTCAGGTCAAAAAATCCTGTACAGACTCCAGACAGACAGGAAAAAGACTGGCTTTATTACCACTAATATACGTCAAATTGTTACTGCTTGTAAAGTTTCCAAGTAAATTGTGGAATTAGAATCTGTACGTAAGCATATAAAATTTCACACCTCAATTTACCATTCAGAGATTACAAGCATGTAAAAAACAATCTACAGCATAATGCAGCTTGTTCTTTGTTCTTAATATTAGCAGAAAATAGTAACTAAAATCAGCAGTAAACTTCAGAACACTAACTCTATACACAGTTGAGTGATTCTGTACTGTTAAATCAGCAAACATAAGATTATTTTTTTTCTGGCTGAGTAAGGGCTACAGGATTCAGTTCTTTGCCACCTAAACTGGCATTTTGAAAAATGATGTTAGTTTGGTTTGCAACCTCAGCTGACACAGGGAAAATGCTAAGATGAATTGCTAACATTTCTGCATGAGCTCTGGACAGGATGATGCAATACGCTGAAACAACCCAAACAATGGGAAGTGGCACAGGAGCAAACAAACAGCAAAAGCAGCCCCTGTAGTCCATGAGTGATTAACTGCCTGCTCTGATAAAACGGGGAGACCCTTTCATCGCCAGGCAGTTATTTACTTCAGAAGCAAAATCCAAAACTTAATACTCTTTAACAGCATACGCCCAATCTTCATTACTGCAGCCTGAGACTAGGTGTGCCTGCAAGGCGCAGTGCTAGATAAATGGGGAAGCTGCAGCATGATCTTCCAAAGCAAAAGTATGTGAAAGATTTCAATGTGATTTCCAGTGCAACCAAGCAAGCAATTCACAGCAGGAAATACATAGCTTTCTCCTTAGAATATCTTGTTTAGGGTAGTATGCTGGAAGAAGAATTTATTTCCTTTCCTTTTATCTTTTCATGCTGTAGAATTAACTATCAGCACAACCTTCCTGACAGATCAAACAAACAAGGAGAATGGTCCTGAAAGAACCAAAGGGTTTGAACAGGGGATGAAAAGAAAAATCAAGGCAAAAATACAAATGCACCTGAGTTGATATTTAGGGTTGAAAGAAAAACAGAAGCTCTGGTGCAGAACAAGTCCCTATATCCAGAAGAGAGACAACCATTTAGATTTACAGAGAACTTTGGCAGGAAGCTAAAAAGCAATGTCTATCCAATATCCACTTTTAGTGGCCAGATTAGGTGCACTTTCCCCTAATAATGGTAGCCACAAAGATTTTCTCCAATTTTTTCAAACAGGACAGAAATCTTAGAATTAAGCCACGACATACCTGTCCTAAAAATCTTCCAGAAATTAAGTTTTGTTCTTACTTGCATTGTCTGTGTTTCCCCAGTACTTCAACTAACTTTCAGTGAATGCAGGATTTATCCTTGTTTCACTTGTTTCACAAAAATTTAACAATTCAGAGTTTGATTCACTGTTGGGTGTTGAACAAAATTAAAACAAACAAAAGGAAAATGACGTGAGGCATTATTGATTATGTGAAATATGAGCTGCAGCTCTTGGATTTATACTTCAACTATAAAAATAAATTGCTTCAGTATAGTTATAGTAAGTATTATTTTGTCAACAAACAGGACTTTACGTATCTCCTTATGTGTTGAATGTTGAAATAGAACTGCATTGTTCATCCAGTGATCTCACAAAAAAAGCACAAAAATTCCAAATTATGGTGTGACGGAACGATACACTCCACACACCTCTTTTCTCTCTCTAGCTGACCACTTTAAGACAAAGGACAGTCATTTGTTTCTCCCCCCCCCTCCCCATTTCCGTAGAGGAGCGGCAGGCGCCAGTGAGACGGACAAGAGAAAAGAGGCTTGAACATGCCTCTTGCACCTGGCTTGCACCTGGCTTGCACCTGGGAGATTGCCCACGTGTCTTCGTCCCAGGCATCAGGTCACATATAAATGGGCGAGCGCGCGGCACCATCTTGAGTTGGGTTTTCCTCTGCTAGCCAGTGCGCGCGGCCAGAGGAATCTCTCCCCGGGGCATGAGACGTCCATCCTGGTTACTTTCTAAGGACTTTTCTCCAATTTGGATGCAATTTTGGATGTATTCCTTAGAATTGAGCGAAGTTTTACCTCGGCACGGGTTAAGCTGTTTTCTTGATATTGCTAAGTGGGGGATTTTCTCTACTTTTCACGTGGTTGATATACTTATTTGGGGAAAATCTTTCCCTTGGGAGTAGATTTCATGGTTTATATAATTGGCCGTGTGTTAAATTTTTCTTCTACTGACAATCGAATACTGCATGGGAGGAGCGCTTGGCAGATTGCTTTGTAATAAATTTGCGTTTTGATTTAACCACTTTCTGTCTTAAGTGCTTTTCTCGCCACATATGGACAAGAAACCAGTTTGGCAAAGAGAATTCCGTTATTCAGGGTCTCACTTAACCCTCCCTATAATACATCTTACACAATCACAAAGCAAGATTGACAACGTAAATAGGTTTTTTTCCTGTGACCACAGGAAAGAAGGTAATCAAGATAGCAAGCAGACAGACAAAAAGGGATGAGTGGAAAATAGCTTTCTGGCCTTTCACATGTGTTTCAGGACTGCAGACATTACAGGCCATTTTTTAATGCCAGATATAGAGCTGGCAATGGCAAGTAAGAAAAATTAGGCCTCCTCTCCACATCAGACTTCAGCTGGATTCAACAAGATCAGTAGACAGGTACCTCAAGTCCTCATAAAATACTTCCATGGAATAAGATGGTAAATGACTATAGCCTGAAGTAGCTCCACTAACTGATGTGTGAACATAAATGGGGGGAATACATCACAATTGGTCATTTTAAAACAAAACAATCCAAACAGAAGAAAACTGGTTTTGGGGTTTTTTTTTCTAAACTGGGACAAAAGCACACCCACATCAAAAAAATAAAGCTATCTGTCTCTCATGGTCTGAATGCAACTTGAAATATACCGCTCAACATCAATCATTAATGCAGCTCCACAGCTCCACTTCTAACGCTATCATCAAACACATTTGTTTTTCATTGGGTGTAGTTTTAAAGAGCTAGTAATGACTGGATTCCCTGTTCTCATTAACAGGTTTGTTCAACTAATTCTAAATCTGAACGTGACCTGGAAGAATGTATTTGAACTCAGTGATATCCAGAAAGCCTTTCTTGCCAGAGAAGGAGTCTCTGGCACATGGTGAATACCTTGTGGGTTTACACCAATGCGATATAGGGCTAGCTGACGCCTGCCTCCTTGGGAAGCATATTCCCAAAGTGTCACTTTAATCTATTTATTACAATGCAACTTCACCTGCCAAAGAAGCAGGCCAGAAGAGAGATGCTCATAACCAGGTCAATGATCAGAACAGAAAAGCGTTAGAAGCACAAAGGGTGAAATCCTCTCTGGTAAAGGAGATAAAGGGAATATCTACATGAAGAATCTTAAGTATTAATTTTAGAAAGATGGACATAAAGACCAAGATTATCCAGGACATGGTATCTCAGCTCTGGAGAACCATGGGAGACAACCTACGAACAGCCTGATTTGGCAGCCTGCTTGCTGAAAAATAAAAGGAAGACTTCAGAGTTAATCCTGAGTCACAGGTAGCTTCTAGACAAAATATTTTTTCATGCTCTGAATCTATCCCAACACATAGTGACTGAGAAGAGCTTTGCGAAGAACTATAGAGTGGCAAGCAAGCCCCCAATGCTCTAGTCCTGAGGAGAGAGAGCTCTTGAACAGGTGGCAGATCTGCAGGATCTGGTACCCCAGGGAAGCTCATCACCACACAGTGCTAACCCTGCACTGTAAAAGTCAGAGGAAAGCATCTTCCAGTGACAGGAACAAAGCAGTCTCTTTTAGCACTGACCCACAGAGTAGGAAAAGGGATTAAGGAAGAAGATTCAATTACAACATCATTTTTTAAAATAAAGCACACCTCTGCTTCCTCTGGACATTGTAGCTCTCAATTAGCAAGCGATGAATGAGACACCAGTTGAAAGTGAGCTATCCTATGACAGCAAAGATACAGGGCCACAAATGCATATTCACAGAAGTCATAGAAAATAAAGGATACATTACTTAATCAGTTCTCTGATGCAGCTTCCTTTCTTGAAAGGGCTGACGAGGTGAAAAATCCATTCCTTGGAGGTGTATTGGGCACCTCTGGAATCAAAAACGGCTGCGGACAACATGCATTGCAATTAACTTCTGACATTTCTGTCTCTGTGGAAGAAGTTTTAAGTTATGCCAATATTAAAAATGGTTACATTGTTCTGGTATAGGTCCACAATTCTGAACCTTTCCAAGGTTGTTTTTTAGGGTTTTTTTTTTCTTTAAAAAAACCCAAACATTGTCTCTGTAATGGAACTTCTCAGCATTAGAATGACTTTTGCCATTTCTCAAAGTTGCACGATAAAAGGTCAGAGGCTGGCTCCAGTTCCCTTGTATTTAGCAAAATAATGCGGTTCAGAACAGAAAAGCTCAGCTTAAAGGTCACAATAAAATCTATGTTTCTCCACTGCATTATACAGGATATTTCCTTACAGTCATATTCCATCCTACAGCAGAGTAAGCGGGTTTCAAAATGAACCTAGGTAACACATTGTACATGCCATTTTGTAAACATTATCACTTTTTTCTTTTTCGGAGGGCAGGGTAGTAAAGGGGTAAGGGGGAGGCAAAACTTAACAACTCAAAAAAAAATTTTGATGGAAAATTGCCAGAACACTTAAGGATGCTCAATGCTATAGCAAACCGAATTAACACCTGTGAAAATCAGCTGTCAGGACTTTAAAATCTTCAGGAAGCAATTATTATATCCCTGTTTGGACTATTCTTAAAAAAGTGCAATCCAATGTGTTAAAAGGGGTTATTGCATCATCTGTTTCCAGACCTAAATGATTTTTCCAGATGTAAATGCTATGCCAAACAAAACCAGACTTTTTTGGCTTTTTGCTTATCTTCTCATTTAAAAGAGCACTGGAGTGTGAGGTTCAGCCTATTCTTTTTGTTTTGTTTTTGTTTCTTAGGCATCAATTCTGAATAACAAAGCCAAAAAAGGAATTACTGGAACTGTGGTATTTTAAAGGTTTTCTACTGAGTAAGAATTTTCATAGACCATTATTGCCTGCAGGAAGCTTAGAGAGCAATGACACTATTTGTGGCTAGTGAAGAGAAAGACATGGGATAAATCTTATTCCCACATTTTTTAGCTAGTGCTTTTGAAAATGTTGTCACCCACAGAATGCTGTAACCATGCAACTTAGTGAATATAAGGGGTGTAGCTAGATTTGAGACAAGGAAATGATGGAGAACCTCTTTGAATCTTTGAATTCTTCTAGTTCACAGGTATCCCATGAAGTTCACCTTTTGCTTCTGTTTAAGATACATTAGAAAACACTAAATGAAGCCAAAACTCTGATATATAGGGCGCATGAAAAATCTTCCATCATCTTCATTGGTGTAGAGTCTTCTTCCTCCTCCCCTCGGCCTTTAAAATAATTCTGTTTGACATGGATTGTGACTCAGTATGTTCTTTGGGGTGCAGGCAGGAGAAGTCCCAGACCGCAACCACCTTGATACCAGGTACTTTGTGAAAAAATAGCACATATATAACACAAGTATATGCATATATGTATCACCAGAAAGATCTGTACCACACCAGAGTGATAAAAAAGAGCAAAAAAAGAGGCATGCTAAGGAGATTCTGATAAGACATTGCAAAGATGAGGCTTTTTTATGTCTCCTAAAGGTAAAACACCTTAACACCTCATACTAAGAAGCAATGACCTTTACAAGCAGTGACCTTATATACAAACTATTTCAGGGCAATTTTAATCAGTAGGATAACTGAAAGTTTACACAACAAAAAGCCTGTTAGTCAAGAATGTAATTTTACTGCAGAAGAATCAAAGTGTATGTCTAAATTTCCACCTTTCTTACCCACATTAAAAAACAAACTGTAGCCCTTGCTATGAACATGTGAAAAACATGTTTTACAAACTCACACCAAAGAGTGAGAACACTGACGCAGAGCACTACTGCATGTAGGAAGCTCATGAAGCATGACCAGCCTGCAAGTGAACAAGAATATAGGCTTGATTTTTATTTTGTATCCTTAATATGTTTAGAAGCCAGAATCTAACCTAGAGATATCTCAAATACATGTAAATTAGCAGAATAACAGAAATTGAACATAACTCCATGTAAAACATTTTAGCTTGCCCAGGTTTTTGTTTCCAGTTAGTTTGAAGGAAACTATTACTGATGGAAACAGAAAAAGCACCTGGCATTCCCGCTTTAAAGGTGAGAAAGAAACAACATTAAATCTTTTCCTCCTTGACTCTTCTACAAGTGTCATTTTATGGGCATCAACTGTTCTTATTCAAAAACAAATCTTCTAGTAGTAACCTGGCTAAAAATATGTGTGACTACGAATTTGGACATATTTCTCCCTTTCTAGCTGAAGTAGTAGCCAACCTACTCAAGTGTACATAAAAGAATTTCACTCGCTTAAAGATTTTGACAAATCAGAAGTAATCACTACACTTGCAATCAACTAATCTTTTTTTCCCATCTTTAGAGGGTTGATCTTGTTTACCTATGAAATTAAGCTTCCAGATAACAGCCAGTTTTAAAACATAATGGAGATGGGAAATCTGACATCTCATGACCCAACTGTCCTGATAAAAGCAGCAAGAGGCTTTTGTCGTGCAGGTTTTTGCTCAGTTATATACAGCATATACACAGTTTGGGACTCTTTAAGGAAGATGAAAAGCAAATATTTTTCTTCCTCCTCACACTTAAAAAGGCTCAGCAAAAACTGATTGGCTTCTTTTTACATGCACACTTTGTACTCAGCTCTATTTAGCACCATGCCATCTGGGCTATTTTTTTTTTCCTTCTGACATCAGCAAGCTTCATAATGCAAAGCAAATTTCTTTTAATGCTAAAGCTAGATCAAGAAGAATGAGCAGCCAGCATATTTTTCCAGACACCCAGATGAACTCCTACTCATCTGCACCACATGCTACTGAAGAGTCAAAGCTTTTCTACAGAGGATCAATGTCTTACAAGAAAAAAAGGATGCAATATTCAGGCATTGTTGCACTACTAACAGGTGGTAACTTTAAAATTCAGAGACCATCAGCAAGTGGATTATCCCAGCTCCTTGGATATTTACATAGAATAAGTTATTCTCTACACAGACTTACTATTTTTAAAACAAATAAACAGAGGAAAAGTTTAGATCCCAGCCACACCTATATACCACCACAGAAGATTTCTTCCATCCTGTCTTCTGATCAGCACTGCTTATCAGCATAAGCGAAAGGTGCCAGCAATGCTCATTTGTGTTGCCAAGCCATGAACTCCTGGTAAAGCTCTGCCAGCTTTCAAGGTAATAAGTGTCCCTGATTATTGTTCGAAGTTTGTTTACACATACAGAACAGGCTTACAAAGGTCTTCCTTTCCCTTCAACATATAATTTTTTTTCAGTTGTTCGGAACTTTGCACGTGCTTTAACTGCTTGAAAGATTTCATTTATTTATTTCAGCTGAAACAATGCAATCATTTCTGAAGCTAAGATGGCTTCCCCATGTTAAAAAATTGACTCATCAATACTCAAAATCTCAAGCATACACATGATCTGCAGCCAGGACTTGCTCTAACATACCAAAGGCCACTAAGACAAATATACAGATTTTGTCTCCATTGTTTGTGCACTTTGAAGATACACATTTGCCAGAGATTTGGTGCCAAGACTTTTATAGATGCTACTTGCACTGATCTAGTTTGGCATAGAAATTCCTGATCCGGAATTTCTTTACAATTGTAGCTGTGAGCTGCAGTGAAGCCAAGAACCAGCACTGAGAACTTTAACATCACATTCAAAGGAACTAACTGAATCAGCACTTAGAGGACTGCCTTTGTGCATATTCCTGC
>NW_010397102.1:34531-35822 GCF_000710305.1 Buceros rhinoceros silvestris
CTGCTGTGAAATAAATGTACGACCTGAGAGTTGCCCATCTAAAAAACAATAACAAAACACACCCCATGCTTTAGCAGAATGTCTGAAAGGTCAAAGTTGTACACCAAGGGAGGCAGGCACAGAATTCTGTAACATTGAGAATTCCCTGTCTGTCATCTCTTCCCTTTTTTTGTTGAAAAGAATCTATCTTCAACAATCCCACTTATAAGAAGACAAGAGAAAGGCAATCACTCTGAAAGGTCAGGCCCAAGCCCTTCTGTTTAAACTACTGAAGGCAGAGCTGCAAACTGCATCTTTTGGAGTCAGCAGTGTGGAGCTCGGAAAAAGACTGCGTGCTGCATAAGAAAAAAGTTTCCGAAAGCACTGCATTTGATATGGTCTAGATACTGTAACTGGCATATTTCTAGGCATTATTCTTGCATCTAGGAAAAGGTTTACCCTAGAAAGCACTTTCTCATTTAATTTCTCACTATATGGTACATTTAAGGCTTGAGTAGCAAGCAAAAACACACACTTCTTGTTCCATTAAATAATTCTCTCAACACATACTACAAAGAGTTCTTCTCAACACTAAACAACTATACTGTGACACTTCAACAATTTCTAGAGCACTATTAATAACGTGGCAGCATTCTACCTTCTACAGCACCATGGCTTTTCTTTGAGTACTTTATCTTTTCTTAGTGGTGTGCTAGCTTTGCTAATATGCACATGATTTATGAGATTTCTGAAAAGGAATAGCTTTCCTTTCAGAAAGGAAGGTCTGCAGAAAGACATGTATTTTATTCCAAGAGTAATTCAGATTATACACCTCTTGCTTGACCAAATAAACATTTTTTTCAGTAGAGATTTTGACCCGTTCAAGCCAGAAACAAATCATCTAAAAGATTCACTCTTTGTCCCTAGTATTTTACAAATTTACTCCTTGTCCTTGTTAAAAACTGGAGATTAGTGACAAATACACCAAAACACCCTCAGAAACATAAAAATTACTACCAGCTGAAGTTTTTGTGCATTGCAAAGTGTTATCCAAAAGCCTGTTAAATATTTAAAAAGATAGGATATTTGCTGACCATTAAAAGTGAAAAGCAATGTGCAAAAAGAAGGATGTATCTTAACTGACTTATTTCATGAGTGATGGAGCTGCTGTGAATACGGCCTGGAGCTCTTCTATCCATGGCAATGTCAAAGTTAAAAGCACAAACAATCAGCTGCAAAATACATACTAAGCAAATTGACAATGCATTTCAAATGGAGGCATTTTTTATTCGCCCTGGAATGTTACTCAAGC
>NW_010397102.1:35933-59212 GCF_000710305.1 Buceros rhinoceros silvestris
CAGGAATGACTGCTTCTAAGATTTATATCTGCAAATACCAGTATCTGTACCAATCCAAACACGGGAATGAAACCAGGACAGTTGAATCAGCACAATGCCATGTAAAATTATCACAGCCACAACAGTTCCAAAAACCTGGAGCACACTAAAATTACTAGTGACGTGGATGTCATCTTTAGCATATGACTAAGAAACAGCAAAAAACCAGATTGCTTATTTCTTCACATTTTCAGATATGTATTGATAAAATAGGGCCATTATGGAATCCAAGTTTACAAACATATTAACAGTAAGCTTTTAAGGAGGAAAAATGACCCATTTAAAACAAAGAAAAGAAACACAGAGTTAAAGGTAGTGCATTGAAAGTTTAAGTGAGTTTCTTTTAACTATAAATCACAGCAATTCAATACTACAATAAAACAGAAAACAATAATAAAGTATTTTTCATTCATAAGCTGCAAAATCGATAGGAAAACTTTCCCAACTGATAACAACATCATTCTCTTGAAACTAGATATGGAACACTTTGGCTTGGGGGTATTTAATGCCTTTTTGTTCTAGTTCTTTGTTGCTGTAAGGGACACCTTAGGATCTTACAGTCAAAAGTGTCACCTCAGGGCTGTAGATCAGGAATTACTACTGGTGAAATCACCTATGCACAGATGCAGCTCAAAGACAAAAGTTCATTTCCTGCTAAGATATAAGTGGTTAAACTTAAGCCAAATAGAAATAAAACCAAGAAATCCATCTAGACGAAGAAGGAAGAAACACCTGAGATAAAGGATGTGCTACTGGAGGTTTATGAAGCCTTCCTGGTGATCACAGGAGATGAAAACACACTGCAGAAAAGCACTTATCATTATTTCTATTTGCTGTGATTGCACTTGAAATGCTGTGTGCATCTCTGGTAACAATCACTGCCAGGCTGTGAAGAGTAACATGAATTATAACACTGAGAAACAAATTTATGGAGAGAGATTAAGAGTTATACACATGGATTTTTGCTAACTATCAGTGAAGAACAAGCAGGAGCATCCATGAATATCTGATAGATGTAACTTCTGAGGAGATCTGTCTAGTGACACACAAGGACTAGTAATGAAACAAGATCCAAAAAGAGAAATTTTGATAAGAACTTCCTTATTGAGATGATTCATCACTGAAATAATAATATTGTGAAACCACTTCATGTTTCAAGCTATCACAGATAAAAGTTTGTAAAGTGTGCTGCAGAGAGCGTTTTCATTCTGGCAGGGATACCTAGGGACAAGCAGCATCTGATGGGTCAAGGGCAAGTGTGCCATGACCTATTCCACTGTCTTCTTACCTTTCCTTTTCTAACCACCCACTTTCTGCATACGAATCCAGCCATCTCAGTTGATTTTCCTTTCTACTCCCTTTACAAACACATACATGGCTGCTGCTTCTTCCTCTGTACAGAGATCTACAAACAACGGACAGAGACATGAACAGGTGCAGATATGTGGACAACAGCACATGTATGTGTCCACCTGCAGAACAAACTGATATACATGTATAGAATCACTCATTAGTAGTGGCAGAAGTTCTTAAATTGGGAGCGAGCAGAAAAAAATAGATAACTCTACACACACTATGAGCATAAGTACTGACTACAAAGTCCATCAATGGAACCAACTGACAAGCGGAGGCAAATTAATGTACCTCTGCCAGGCTTTGCTGCTTCCATGTGCATTTCCACCTGAGTTGGACTCTAAATTTAGAGCGGAACATGCATCACTCTTGACATTTGCATCCCTAACGATGGCCATCACTGGGTATGTCACAAGCCAAATATAGGTAAGTAGCAGATACTACACGTGGTGCTCGTAGATACATCACAGGCTGTTTATGCCAACTGTGCCCATAGGAACCCTCAATAATTCTTAGGCAAGTGAACACGGAAGGATTTGTTGGGAAAGGGGAGTTATTGAGAAAGATACAAGTTCATCCTAAATAAGTAGTCAGGTAGTAAAACCTGAGCAATTTAAAAGGCAAAACAAATAGGGATATGACACTACTGTTCAACTTCACTCTGGTTGATGACCATTTCCTGAAAAACAACATTTTAAAGCAAATGTGTGTTTTGGCACATATCTACCTTCATGTACACTGATACACAGACCTTGATAAATCTACAGAAATGCTGGAATTCAATCACATTTCAGGTCCTGAGATTTAAGCCTCTGAAACCAAGACAGTTCCTTAACTCTGTTATAGGGTTTTCTAATTTAATCTTATCACTCCTCATGCACATATCAAGTAGATATCATGGCACTTCCAGCTCTGTAAGATTTCAAAATAGATACCAAATCTGCGTTAGGACAGAATTTTTACTATAGAACTAATGTGTATTATCTTAGGATATATTTCAGTAATATGCACAGATCACCTATCAAGATTTATGGAATACAGGTAATTTAGAAAATAACTGTAACACAAAAGAAGAAAAATCATTTTACATGAAGTTTACATAATAATGTAATATTTCAGTTTATCAAAGGAAAAAGAAAACAAAACTGTTCTGAAAAGATGTGTCTGCTTCAAACTCGTTAAGCTCCATAACAATACCAAACAATGACTCTACACCCACAACATTCAGATAGAAAATATTAGAAAACATATTGACCCTCACTGTGTAAATTGTGGCCAACTAAGTTCTTGTACAAACTCAGTTAATGAAACAAAATTACAATATATATTAGAGATATAAAAAGGGTTGTATTTTTATGTCCTGCAAAATAAATTCATGGGAATTACTGCTGCAGCAGTTCAGTGAAGTAAATAATTTAGTAAAATTCAAGAAAAATTGATATGAATATGAATAAATGTCTACAGAGATCCTCTATAAAACTTGTGCAACAATAAGATATTTGGCCCAAGAATAACACTGTGTCTACTCATAGTTTATAGAAGGTACAAGAAATATTAAGTCAGATGCTTTAAGTCTCAGGTCAAAACCTTCTTATGAAATCCATGTATTTTTCCTCACAAGCTGCATTGTAAGTATTACACAACTAAATGAATTATTACAGGTAAACACATTTTGCTCAAAAGCTCCTATAAAAAGCAATAGCTAAGCATGGTCCATCGGGGAAGGTGTGTTATCTTCTTTTCTAATGGCTTACTATTTATCATTGTTTTACAAAGCACATTGAAAGGCAAAACAACACAAACATCTTCTTCCCCAATGTTAATGTGACATGGGAAGGGGGAGAACATAGTGCTTTCATCATTTAACTTCTTCAGAAATTAAATGAGGAGGGGAAAGCAGGTGTCTCTGGAAGAGAGTTGTCTGGGTTTCAGTGGTTTATCATGCTTGAATTGTTATCCTTCCAGTAGGATTTCTTCATGCATTTTCCCTACGGATATACAAAAACAGGTATCTTTGTATCTGATTTGCCCAGGGGGAGGGAGAGTGAAGAGCAAAGCAGGTCTCTATCCTTATTTCTGCATGGCTGGGGTTATTCATGCTGTGTCGATTTGTTCACAGAGGAGAAATAGAAGAGCAGTAACAATTATGCCCTTGGATAAATCTAATGGTTAGGAGGTTTATTGAAACATAACAGACAGGCTTTAAAATCTACCTTGAATCTCAGATATCTGAAAACATTCACATACAATTTTATATTAAGCATAATTACACTGTATCACCACACCCTAAATGCAGTTTTCCAAGGTCGTTACAGGGAAACTGAGGATCTTTCTCACTCCTTGCCAAACAGACTTTTCTTTCCAGGACCAAAGTTACCAATGCGGGACATAAATAATGAGTATATACAGTCTCACAATGTATGTTACAGTACCTCTCACATCATACGTAAAGATTCAATATCTGTGTTAACAGCATTATTTAAAAATACCCAGGGAATCACTAGTGTCACATCACTAAAATCCTTAGTCATAACAGGAATAGCTTTTTAAACGTCACCAAATTAACTCTTTTTTTTAAAAAAAAAAAAAACCACAGCTCTGTTACGCAAATTCACAACAAGAAAGTTGCTCCATGGAGTGGGACTGACTTCTGTGATTGAACAGTAGCAGAATAACATGATATCAGAAAGAACTTCTGACTCCTGACTTCTGCCTTTTTGGTCACAATTTCTTCCCAACCAGCTGACTCAAATATACCAGTGGCATATAATGTAAATATCTGTCGTCTTTTTTTTTTTTTTTAATGTTATTCCCATTCACCTGTAAGTCCAGAAAATACAAATAAGTTCAAGATGAATAATCAAATACATCTCCCACTGGTACATCAGCTGATTTCAATTCTCATTTTAAGAACTCTGTTTAACCTCTTTAACTATTTCTTTCCACTGTGACCACAGCTCTTATTTCTTGTAATTGGAAATAAATTACAGATTTCACTAGCACTTAACTTCTGGAACTACTTATTGCCAAGAAATAAAATGAAATGTCTAGTCATGTTTGCTGCAAGAATTTGACAAAAAGTCACATAATAGATTTCTGGCTTAAAGCACACAATGCAGCCTTTCCCAAGTAGTCACTCTGAGGACTAACAAACATCAGCTTGGTAAAGCTGATCACATCCATGGAAGATTCATGTGGTCACCTGAAACAGGTAAGTCCCTCTTGGAGCATCAGTATTTCAAAGAATATAGTCACTGTATAAAAACACACCATTAAGGATAAGCTCAGGTCCAATGTCTTCACATAATGATGTGAAATTTGTCACAAATTTTGTATCTGTTTACCTAATTTTGAACCATCCCACCTTCAGGGGGGACTGCAAAGCCAAATCATCAACCCTCTGCCTACTGGAAAGAACTGTGAAGGAAAAAGTCACAATGCTATTTGTGGTATTAAAAAAAAAAAAAGCATCACATTTAAACCCAGTAACATTTCTTCTGTTTCCCACCTGTCTGCCTTATACTGCGACCACTGTGGAAAGCCTGACCTATATGGGCATCTACTCAGACATGTACCAAAGTAATAAGAAACAAGTCTGCAGCTTCTGCTTGTTGAACTCCAATGAGGTTTAGGGAATTAGATTGCAAACTCTTTGAAAGAGAGATTTTCTTCACAGCTCCTGGAAACAGACATAGCATTGTACAGACAAATAGCCTTCAGAGAATGGCACAAATAATTCCTGAAGCTAGTCCCCTCTCTCACCACCCAAGAAAAAGTGCTTTAACAGCTCTTTTTTTAGAAAAAATTGTTCTTAATTTCATTAATTTAAAAAAGATAGGAACTCCCCAGCAAATTTCACTGGCCACAAATGCAAGTCTTCTCTTCAATGCTATTATTACACTAAGTAAGAAGATGGGGTGGGAGGATGGTTATTTAGCCAAATCAATAGGTACCAGTTCTACTCCAGCAAAGATGAAAGTTTCTACAAATAGCCAGTGTGTTTCTATTCAAAGGACCTTATTTAAAAGTACTTGGGTGCCTACTGATCTTGCAAGCCCATTGCTATAAACTACAAACCTCCCACTAACTTTAAGAGTGCAGCACAAAGCTCACTGTTTAATGATTTAATTCACTTACAACCAAAATTAACAGGGATAACATGCAGGTTGGACTTCTCCTATGGTCTGTAAAGTGAAGAAATAGATGTTAGGCCTCAGAGGAAGCTGCAACCCCATGTTGAATTGATAATTCACCTCCTTTTTTATTTTTGGGGTTTTTTTTCTGAAGTACACCAAACAAGGGAAAGCAACAAAACTCTCAGCCTCAAACCATCTGCCCAAGACAGCCTGCATCTGGGGTTCGCTGGACCATGCAAACCACAGCCTAGACTCCAGCCCCTCCAGTTCCCACAGCCGTCTTCTTTTCAGATGAGAAACTAATCATACAAGTGAATTCAGATAATTCATTACAAACTTTCCAAGCAGAAACAAAACCTGCAATAGAGAGCTTAGGCTGAAAGTCTTAAGGCACACAAATGCAATGTTATAATTCCTATTGTCACAATTCCTGCCCGTTTCAGAATGCATCTTTCTGAGACAGCAACCAGCAAAACGGACTTTTTATTATTCTAAGTTTGTGGATCCAGCTCTTCTTGAAGTAGTTACTCCTCAGGCACATACTATACAACTTTCATGTTAGATAGATACGGCTCACTTGATACAGTTTATAACCAATCATGTGTACAAATGAAATAAGCTGATATCAGATCAATATGCCTTTCTTTCACATGATAGAAATATACCTACACTATCTTGGCACTATATATACACTGAAGATTAAGACTGAGACATACAGACCTAATAAAACATAAGACAATGTAAAAAAACAGATTACCAAAGCTTTTAGCAAAACTGAATATAAAATACTTCACCAATTTGTCACTTACATTGAATTTTTCATACTACAAAAACCTTTATAAAAACATTCCAGCATTTTGGAAGTGCTGTACTTCCCTAATCTTTAGTTTTGATTATATGCAAACATGTATAATATTTTAATATATATAAAGTACACATTGAGAAACAACCAGCATCAAAACAAAATTCTTAAACTTCATGTTAATTAAACACTGAAGTCAAATTCCACAGTAGTTTGTTTTTCATTCTGACTTGCTCAAACTTTGGAGGAAAGTTACAGTTTGATCCAAACATGCCCAGCCAAATTTCAACATTATCAGAACCTTAAATCCCAATTATTCCCCCAGATGCATTGTATTAGTGTTACTCTCCTGATAACACTGAAACTCTTGATGTCAAAGTTAGGAATCTCAGCACTAAGCTACATGAGCCTCTAAAACTCAGGGTTTCAAAACTCACTGGTGGAGCGTTTACAAATGCTCGCATGGCTCTGCTATGGAGAGACAGTGTTCCTTCCTTGGAGTCAATTCAGAACAAAGCTTGCGTTTAGGCACTTTAAATCATGACCTGAGGGAATTTGTCTCGATAGCAATCAAGAATTAACAAAGCCTGACCAGCCTGAATCCCTCTTTTGGGGAACTTAAAATCAATTGGAAATGTTAAGTTACTGTCCTCTAAAGCCAAAAGTAAGAAAACTGCTAAATCATTAGTTTCCTCAAACCACAGCAACACAACTGTAGCTCTGAGCAGGCCATGTATCATTTTTGTGAAATGACTGTTTCTGATTCTCATAATGGTTCATTGACTTGTCCCTCACTTACCTTTAATTCTATTCTGTGGAAAATATTTTCTTATAATTTAACAGTAAAATGAGTTTTTTAATAATGAAGACTAGTGAAAACATACAGGAAGAAGTTATATGGAGCTAGGGGAATAACTGAAGAGCTTCTTAACACAGGCAGATTTTCCCCCTGAAATACTACTTCCTGAATATACTGCCACCTTCTGTGCTGATAAAAATAAACAAAGTCCCTCCGCGTAGCGTTGTAATATTGTGACTCCTGAAGTAGCAGAGCAGCTGCTCCCCTCATTAAAGATAGTAGCAAATTGTAATGGATCTTAATTTGTACAGTGATGAGCTCCAAATAGATTACTAATTGTCTTGCTAGATGTTGATTTTACATTTCTCCTGTGATTCTTCATTCCTTCCTTAAGGAAGGACATTAATGTGACAGGCATGAACCTCAGGAGACCAGGAAACTGCCACCCGAGGTAAGACAAGCCTGACTAAATTCAGGCTGGTTTATTTCATATTTTATAGAAAACACTCTCTGCAGGAGGAGAAACATCTCCATTGTTTCCATGACCATACTACATTTACTCCTCTACAGTGCAAATTCCCTTTCACTGCAGCACTCTGTATTATGCTTCAAAGTATTGCTCGTATGAACAGAGATGTTTGTTGTGATACTTTCACATTACAGGTTACAGGTAAGTGATTGATTTACGCATTTAGTATAATAAGACTACAAGCATCTTGGTTTTGAATGAGGTGAAAAAATAGCTGTGGGAAATGTGCATAAAGATTGGCATCCAAACAGGTCATCCTACATGAGATACAGATGCTTCCAAAGGTAATGGATATTACGTAAAACATATGCTGGGTTAGATGTTAAATCCTAAGCCAATTCCTCTCGGTTTCATTGGGGTGAGTATCTTATAACCATTATGCCTGCTTCAAAAAAATGGCCAAGCTACATGCATGTCACAGGCAGAACATGGAGAAGGAAAAAGAAAAAATAGTGACTATTTAGCAGTGTTTGTAGGAGTAAACTTCCTCCCATGTGTATCTTCTCATGTCTGTGAAAATGGTAGAGTCATTTGGATTCGAAGAGAAGTGAGGGCACTCACTTGTTAGAAGTCCTCAAGTAAAACTCACATCAATGTCATAAACCCTTTGCCACACCGACTTGCAGCTATCACTAAGGAATACGATGACAATCACACTGAGCACATCTGTGCACAGAACAGATAACAGAAGAGGGATGTATGGCTTAGCCCTTTCCAAGTAGAAGAAAATCTTCAGGCTTAAGTGGCACAAGCACACCAGATCAAATGTTAATTGAATTTCGGTAATTTGGTTTTTTCAAAGGACCCAGACATAATAATGCTTAGAACATTGCCATTCAATTTTTAAGCATCTTGAAACTGTAAAAAATTGCAGAAAATCTGAGGGTTTTTTCTGTTTCTCCCTTAATAACACAGGTGGTAATTACAAACATAGAGGAAGGGTTAAATCTCCTCACTCTGACCAGACCATAGAAAAAGCAAAATAAACACCTAAATCCACCTAGTAGTGCAATTCAGATGCCTTGCTTTTGCATTGCAAAAAAACATGGCCTCCTCCACTTGACGTTCACAAGCTTTAATTGTGAATTATGCTTTGAAACAGTCCAAGCACAAAAAACCCCATGCAAGTCTCTTCGTTTGAGGTATGGCTGGCAGATGATCTGCCTACTCTAGTGCTACAAAAACCCAACTTGCAGGAATGTTTCTTACCTACCAATTGCTACGAAATGAAGAAGCAACAGCTTCTTCTGTTGAAGCTATTGCGGTTCAGAAGGGAGTTTCTGCAAGCCTAAACACAGAAGTACACAGCACAGCCCTATGAATTAGGGCCACAAACTGAGTTCCAGATCCTGCTTCAGTGCATGCTTTTGTTTTACTGAACAAGGATCTAAAAAACCCTGCATCCACAAACAAGAACAGACATTCAGTCTGAGAACACCAGATTACACTATCAAGAGAGAAACATGTTCAAACTGAAAAAACCTCATACCACAAAACATCTGTAACCTTGCAGTCAGGAACTTTCACTGAGAAAGGGAATGGGATGCTGTTCTGCAGTATTCCAGAAAGTTATGTAACTGCTGCTTGCAAGGCAGGTTTCCAGAGAGAAGTGTGGATTTTGAACAGCCAAAAAACGCCACCACAGTCTGGAGCTAGGCAACCCTAGAAGGTAAGGATCCTAACAAGAACCAAGGACAGAAATACTGCCAATAGTCATTTACTCAGAGGTTCGTTCACCATACTCACAAGAAGGGGAACCTCCCCACACATTGTACAGGATACCTACATGTCTGATTCAGGATAATGAATTCCAGAAGGCAGCAAGAAGTTTAAAATTCTGTTGCTGTCCGGGGTTCAGCTTGGCATGGTGGTGGTGGTAAGCAGGGCATTGCATATCACTCACTTTATTTTTGTTTTCTCTCTCTCTTTGTGTTGTCAAAGTAAACTCTCCTTATCTTAACCTACATGAGTTCACTTTTACCTTTTTTTTCTCCATTCACTACCCGCCTCAGAGGTAGAGGGGAGGAAGTGAGAGAGTGGCTGTGTGGTGTTTAGTTGCCAGCTGGGTTTAAACCACAACAGTTGCTCACCCTTTATTATGATGCTAAGAGTTGTGACAACTCAATCTTTTCATCATCTTGAATTAACAGAACCGGGTTTGGGATTTTTTTCAATATTTTAGAATATCTCAACCATTACTAAGAAAGCAGGAGCTTGCCTCATGATGTTGCTTTCCTCAAAGGACTCAGTAATATCAAAAATAATGCAACTTTCTTCATAATCAAAGGTCTGCAGTTTAGAAAGTTTGGACTGCATGTTCCTGAACACCTGTAACAAGTGAAGTAATGCATTTGGTGCAGGCAAATGCAGTGTTTGATGGAAATGGAAATGTTGAATGAAATCAGTATGAATGTACTTGGAAATATGTTGTATAACCCAGAAATCATGCATACAGTGTAACTTAAAATCTCTGGCTCCAAATCAGGAAGATCTGGTTTTAAACTAACTGTCCAGATACAAGATATTATATGACATCATCTGAAATCAGATAAAAACAGATTTTTTTCTAATCAAGTTTTGCATCAGTCTTCTATTAAGCATCAAGAGCCTTTCTCTCACTGTGAACAAGCCACTGTTTCGACAACCTTTTTAGATATGCTGAGAAGCATTTTCTAAATAGCAAGGACATTTTGATTGTGGACGACATGAATCAACTATCTGAAAGAACAGCTGCATCTTCAAATGACACGAAGAGAAGTGTGATCTGCATGTAAAGAATTATAAAAGAATGTTTTCTTCTCCATTTACTATTTTTGTGCAAGTTCTACCTCAGAAACTTTATTTTAGCTGTTCACAAAAAAGCTAAAATTGAAAATAAGGTTGAAGGGAGGAAGCTTTTATGTGAATCGAAAGCCTATGTTAATCTGTTTCAAAGATTACCTTAAAAAACTTATTTGTTTTCTGTTCACTGAGCCACACTGCTTCACTGAAGTCAGGGATGAGAGAAGTCAATATTAAATAACTCTGATTTAACAAGTCTAAAAATTGAGCCTTCTCATTTTATGCTTTATAATTGAAAGAAAACACTGGCATCCAAAAAGCTATGAAATTCATCCTTCGTGATTTAGGCATATTCTAATAATTCTTGTAGGATTATTACTCATGTCTTACACAAAAGACTTCAAATACCTTGAAGGAGCTATTCAAATACCTTGAGAAGGCCTCAAGAATTTAGACAGAAAATGAATTACAAAGCATGCCTTGAACATGAGAATTGACATCCAGCCTCTGGCATGCTGTTATCAACAGTCATCAGTGTTTGGTACTCCAGATACCACAACAAATGCAAACAAGAAGTTAGCTTATGCATTCCAACTAATATTTTGTACTACACGTATTCTCTGTTCTAGCTACTGCAGACACCACTCTCTCCTAGGCAGACGCATGACATAAGGCCATCACTTCAGATCTTTGACAAGTCCTGAAGATGAAGAAGCTTACAGGATCTTTTAAATTTATTCCTGCATGGACTACAGTACAATTTATAAAATAGAGGGAGGGCTTCAAACTTGAAAGCTCAGCACTTCCAGTTCAGCCTAGGCCAGGAGTTGACAAATACGTCTATGACCACACTACAGCCAACAATTTTCTGGTGAATGAAAGCAATATAAAGCAGTCCAGTGGGATGAAAAGAAATGTTACTCAAGCTCTGTTAAATTTAAACTACCAGATACAGAAAAGTTAATATCAGCATAAAAGGCGGATGGAAAACTATTCAAACAATTCCAAAACCTCATCAGAACAACAGCTTCCTAGGTGACTTTTCCTAAATCAAGACATTGCTGGGAAAGTCAGCTGGGAAAGGCAGACAAACGCACTAGTGATAAATAGCAGAACTTTGAGAGGGTCTTTGCCAGGAGAAGCAGTTATATCAAAGTTAAAAGTTTCACAAAACAAGCATCAGCTTTGTTAATGGTGCAGTTTTGAAGGAAAAAGTCTGAAAAAAACAAGTCTGAAATAATCTGAAGTATCTCCAGAGCAGATGGGTAGAGTTTGCAAAATGAGTTATAAACATTATTTCAAACATGATGAGGGAGTTTAGCCTCTCTTTTGGATTTTTTCGAAATACTCTTATTCTTCACACAAGTCTCAAAATCTTCATATAATATTGGATTGTCAACACAGCAACAGATATTAAGTAAGCCACCATTTTAACAACTTCATTTATTGAAAGCTTACTGCCAGTTTGGCAGGAACTTGTAAAGCTGGATAGAGAAAAGTCATTTGACAATCAGGCAAATAAGAACTTCTCTGTGGAAAAGCAGAGAGGCTAACACAGCTTATAAAATATATAGGATTATAGCTGGCCTATCTTCTAGGGACACTGAAAAATAAAGAAGTAAATTAAACAACTGACAGAGCAATATTGGGAAATCACTTGCTGTACTGTTGTGAAAGTCTAGTCTAAAATGCTTAAAATACATTCAGTTTCTAACTTCATTCACCCTGGCGCAAGTGCCATAATCAGTTTACAAGTGATTCTCATTAAACCTAGAAAAATGTTATTCACATACTCTGAATGCGTTCTATTTAGCAACCAAAAATCTTCATGAGTTATGAAATCAAACTTTCAAAGCATCTTCTTCCAGTGACAACTGATTTTTAACTCGAAATTTAGTTTCCAATGCAAATGTCAGCACCTTTTTCCATCTATGCTCTCATATGGAAAATAGAGATAGTTAAGAGGCTTGAATTTGCATTTTCTGCAATTTATTCCAGCGGGATGAAACACTGTGGATACAAATTACAGGGAGAAAATGGGTAGATTAGACCTCAGTTCTCTGAATATTTAGCACCATAATGTTCTCTGCCTTGAAACTGTTATTTGTAGGTTGGGGAAAGAAGCTTCTGCCTTAAACTACAGGAAGATTTCCTTAAGGAAGGGCAATTGGAACACTAAAAGAACCTCTTCCTCCAAAGCTACTCATATCAGTTCCTTAGACCAGAGGTGGAATCCTGCTAGTGTTATACCTTCCACAACCTCAAAAGGTACCCTTTGAAGCTGAAGAAAAACTTTTGAAGTGACCGATTATGCAAAAAAAATTTTTTTAAGAACAAGTTGTTACGGAATACTACATTCTTCCAGGTATTCTGTAAATTGTGAAATAACCACTTTTGCTTCAATACAATAGCTTTTACTGAGTAAGCAGGTGTGCTCAGCCGGACAGCTTCCCTCTGAACTGTCCATCTTTCCTCAGCACAGTTTCAGACTTTCTACTCTCTCATTAAGCCCTTACAGACTTTAATACCCCATGGATTTCAAAGGCTTTTTGTTACTTTCTGCAAGATTTACTTTACATGCAGGCACAGAATTACAAATTACGCTCACCACTCCTGCAAGAGACAAAGAATTAATTAGGAAAACTGGTCAGGCTTTCAGGTTGTGTCAGTGATATCCAAGCATATGCTAGAACTATGCTGAAATATTATGTGACAAAATCTTTCCCTCTCATTTATCTACTAAGAGCAAGCAAACCTAAAATATATCAAAATCTCAAGTCATTTAATATTAAACTAAATAAAGAATAAAGAGCCATCATACCAAGAAATGGGATTTGGGAGATGGGGAGGGGGGAGGTTAAAGTTTTCGGTGCCATATGGTATGAAAGTAAGTCCAAAATTTGTATGCAGCTTTATCCAAATTAAATGCTTCATTTGACATGATACTGCTAGATTAGAGAGGAAGTTCAGTAAAAACAATGTCTCAAGTATGTAATTCAAAAAAACCCTTAGAAAACTCCAGTAATATCTAAATACGGAGGTTTTAAAGCTAGGGTATATGATGTCTTTTCATAAACAGATCAATGTATGGTAATATTTCTATTATGAAACTGACGTTAATTTTCATTTTGAGAGTGAAAAATATTTGAAAGCACTTGACAGTGGAACTCATTTAAGAAACAAATGTAAAAACATCACATACATTATATTCCTCTCACCTCCAGTACTCACATTTATTTCCACTCACTGTTGGCCACAATCCAGATGTCTAAAAGGAGATATTTATGGCTCCTCATCTATGACTCTCACACTCTGCCATTTGAGCCTCACTCCTTCCACTCTTACAGGCTCACCGCCTTATATATATAGCATTCCTCTCCCCCAAAGTGAAGCTCAACTGCAGAATCTTCTTGAGAGTATTTTACCACCTCTAGATGCTTTAGTGTCAAGAACCTCATGTTGCAGAAGTCAGAACTGTCAAGGTGACTGACAGCTAGAGAAGGCTTCAGCATGCTATCTGAGAGGAAATCCTCAAAATGTGTCAAACACAGCTCAGCCCTGGTAGCCTCAGAAGCTGCAATACTGTCAATCAAGATAGTAAATAGAATGAAAAGCCTGGTATTTTACCAAGCTTGACAAAAGTCTAAGATCCAACAGCAAATATCCAGCACTGCACCTCAAAAGTCTTTCATAAACCGAGAGCCAGGAACTGGACATGTGCTTCCCTTTTGGAATCATGACTTTCTTGCAACATAAAGTGGAGAAAACTTCAGAGCTCCTGCAGTCTGTCAGTTTCATCTTCTACTGACTTTTTAAAAAATCATAAGCACCTAAGACTCGTGGATAATAGATGATACTGTAGAATGTGACAGAGATCAAGAAGTCATGAGCAAATTCCAAAAACAACAAGGTGATTAGTTTTCCAAATAATATCTTTAATTTAAACATTTGTATGATCTCTACATCTGCCTACAGCAGGTGTAATCAGAGCAAACCTCACATCTGGTTAAGTTAGGCATAAGATAAGTATGTTAACACAAGTACAGTTTTCTAAAAAGTTCTGGAAGTTTCAGCCTGAAGTACCTGCATGGACAATATGCAGCCACCCTAAAAGCAAAAGCATTTAGCATTCAGATCCTGAACCCAGGTGCTTCTGGGCATCCCAGAATATGCATCAATCTTTCCAACCAATGAGTCTCACATCTGTGTGACAATGTCTCCCAAGAATTCTTGCATGTGACCACAGAAACCAGAAATTTCTCTAAACTCCTGTGTGGCTTAGAATTTTGCTTCATAATTCCTGAAATCCCAAGGACTCCCTCACAAATGCAGCTAATCATTCATAGGCAATATTGCAGCACAAGATCATCTACCCATAAGCATCAGCAACAGGCTATTCCCTCCATCCTTCCCCCTCAGCTCCATGACACAACAGACATGGCATTAGCCAGAATTACCTTAAAAACATAGCCTGGTTGTATAAACAGTTACTCAGTGCCTCTGAGAAATAAAGGAATTCTATATATGAAGACAAACAGTTTTATTATGCCATCTATTGAATTTGGCTTGTGAATAGTCTTGTTTTCTATGTTTTCTTTTATCATTCTACGGTTCTTCTTACTTGTACCGATCTCTGCCTTAGTTTTACTAATTAATCAGACTAATTTATATAACTTAATAATTCCTGAGCAATTAACTTCTTCAGCTTAATGCTGGCTGTTAGAAAAGCACTTTCTAAATCCATTTTAAAAGCAGTGATTTATAGCATGAATGCAAACCAGGAGCAAAACAAAAGCAACTGCAGACCTAAGAGCTTTTGATGAATACTAAAATGCCATTAAAATCCTGTTCAAAGTCTTTATGATATAGTCAATTTTATAATTCTTTCTGTGAATGCAATTGCTTCCTCTGAATATGCTGACAGAGCTACAAGTCCGTGGATTGTTGGTGCTTGCAGAGCGGCCTATCATTTTTTAAATTTAGTGGTATATGAGAAAACTATATGAGAAAGCTAGTGTGCTTTACAAATCAAGATCATAAAAATGAACTTGGCTGGAGCTGCCTCTTTGAGGATTTTGAATTACGACCCAGATAAGCCAGAAGAAAAAAGGATGAAGAACTTGTCTGGGACACAAACATTGAAGTACAAGATACATCGAATAATGAGAGCACAATTAAGACTCACTTGACACAGGAATAAAGCTGTTTTACAAAGTGAGAGTGAGGAGCAACATCCGAAGAAACTGACTGTACTACTGAAAAACAAGATAAAACTATCCCTCCTGGAATTCTTTTTTTTTTAATTATTTGATGATGAATTAATATAACCTTATTCAATATGTATCTGTCAGCACTAAAGGAGCATTTCCAAGATCTACCAAACCTGTAGAACTCATGATTTTGCTTCCATCTGTCTTGTTACCCAACAGATAATACATCATCGTGATTGTCCTGTGAAAGTTACACTGTGCATTACAGCATTAGACATAGCAGCAGCAAAACAGTTTGTCAATGCCTAAAGAAAAGTTCAGTTTAAAAAACAAACAAAAAAACAAACCCCCCCCCCCCAAAAAAAAGCAAAAAAAACCCCCAGAAAATAAAACACACTATATTTAGTATCAAATAGCACATAGACAACAAAACGTACCCTGGTTATTATTCAAACAAGTTGGTTAAGAATCTCCTCTGAAATGAGAGAAGAAATTTCCTTTATCTAGGGAGCTGTTCCATGTAATATAAAAGAACAAGATACAAAAGAAAGCAAAATGAGAAAGAAACTTCAAGGTACCAATGACAGAGTGATAGGTACAATAGAAAAGCAGGACAAAGAAACAAGCGATTGAAGAATGAAGAGTCTGAAAGGCAAAGGAAGAAAAAAAAATGAGATCACAGAATCATGGCATCATTTTGATTGGCAGAGACATTTAAGATCATCAAGTGCAACCGTTAATCCAGCACTTCCAAGTCACCACAAAATCATGTCCCTCAGCATCACATCTACAAATGCTTTAAATATCTCCAGTGATGGTGACTTCACCATTTCCCTAGGCAGCCTCTTCCAATGCTTCACAACCCTTTCTGTAAAGAAATTTTTCCTAATCTAAAATTTTTCCAATCTAAACCTCCCCTGGCACAACTTGAGGCCATTTCCTCTCATCCTATTGCTTCCTATCTGAGAGAAGAGACTGAGCCCCACCTTGCTACAACCTCCTTTCAGTTGCAGAGAGTGATAAGGCCTCTCCTGAGCCTTCTTTTCTCCAGGCTAAACAATCCCAGTTCCCTCAGCTGCTCTTCACAGGACTTGTGGTCTAGACCCTTCACCAGCTTTGTTGCTCTTCTCTGGACACATTCCAGGACCTCAATGTCCTTCTTGTAGTGAGGAGCCGAAAAGCAAACACAGTATTCAAGATCCAGACACACCAGTGCTGAGCACAGGGGTACAACTACTTCTAATACCAGGTATTAGCCTTCCTGGCCACCTGGTCACACTGCTGGCTCATATTGAGCTGGCTGTCAGCCAGCACCCCCAGGTCCTCTTCCACCGGGCAGCTTTCCAGCCACCCTTCCCCAAGCCTGTACCGTTGCAGGGAGTTGTTGTGATCCATGTGCAGTATCCAGTACTTCGCCTTATTGAGCTTCATTCCATTGGCTTTGGCCCATCAATCCAGCCTGTGCAGATCCCTCTGTAGAGCCTCCTTACCTCAAGCAGATCAACACTCTTACTGAGGGTGCACTTGATCCCCTCATCCCCTTATCCCTGATAAAGATGTTAAAGAGGACAGGCCCCAATAATGAGCCCTGGTGAACACCATTTGTGACCGGACGCCAACTGGATTGAACCATTCACCACCACTCTTTGGGTCTGGCCATCCAGCCAGTTTTTATCCAGTGAAGAGTACACTCATCCAAGCACTGAGCAGCCAGTTTCCCCAGGAGAATGCTGTGGTAAACAATGTCAAAAGTTTTACTAAAGTCTAGGTAGACAAAATCCACAGACTTTCCTTCATCCACTAAGCAGGTCACCTTGTCATAGGAGATCAGGCTGGTCAAGCAGGACCTGACTTTCATCAACCCATGCTGACTGGGCCTGACCGTCTGGTTGTCCTGAATGTGCCGTGATCTGCAGCACTACAGAATTCAGGCAGACATGAAAATACTTCATGAAAAAGGATCACCTTGACCACCTGCAAGGATAAAAGCCAAAAAAATCTGAGCAACAATGCCTATTTTTCACACTTGGAATTGCAGGCCTCAGCATCTGTTTAAATAAGGATTACAGAGTAGAAAAAGATGCCATAATTAAAACAGACCTTGCTTCAACCCGAATTAACAGATTAGCATTATCAAATCAACAGTGCCTATAGAAGTTTCATTAGAAAAGGAGCAGCCACATGTAGTAGTTGTCTGCAGAACAACAACCCAGTGCTTTGAGCATGTTCTGACAAAGACGGTGTTCTCAAATGAGAGAGAAAAGGAGGACAAAACAGATGGTCTGAGTTAAAAAATAAAAAAGCACAGAACATTCCTGAAGTACCCCTATAAATGCATGGCACTCACCTCAGTTCTCCCCATTCCTGCCTAGTTTTGGGTTTTTTTATTATTTCTTCAAGTATGTTGAAGAATATTTAACCTTCATTAAAGATTAAATTCTTGTCAACGTTACAGAAAATTTTTTACATTGAAGGACAGACTCTGCAGCTTCTGTAACTTCTCATCTATTTTACATTTGAATCTCAAAGGCATTTGCCAACAGCAAGGTAAGTATGATACACCAATCACAGTATTATAATACGTTAAAAAATCCATGCTAGAACAATAGCTACTAGTGAAGTTAAGCAGGAGATAGAGTTGTTCCATTTAATAAGTCTCTACAAATATAAAAAATGTTTTTCTAAAAGTTTTCCAATATTTTTAAAGAGTCATAGTTACACGCAAAAATTGTGAAGTATATGGAGCTAAGATTGGATAGTATGAGAATTTGCACACCTCAAAGGCAACAGCTACATCAGGCAATCTCCCCAGATTCCCTGTATATTCGGTGTGACAGAAGCATCTTCAGGCTGCATTAGAAATTCTGTATCATCTCTGGAGCCATATAATGACTGCAGGCAGATAACCGCTGTAAGACTGATTGACACGAGGATCCTGCTTATCCACACCCCGCTCTGATAACACATGTAGACATCTGTTCTCCAAAGTGACATAATTTTCTTTCTACTACAGATGTAATTTGAACATGAACTGAAGAAACTTAGCTCTTAAGAACAAATCTGAATGGAAAGGAAGCATAATTCTATTGCAACTGCTGAATGTAAAATTTAGCCTGTTTGGATACAGAGCAATAGTCTGAATTATTTTTTATATTTATAGAAGCAAGACTTAGCAATTAAAATAGATTCATTTTACTGTAGATAGATACAGATAGATAAATTCCCAAGTCAAGATAAACTCTCATGAAAAAGGCTAAATTCTGATCAAGAATTAACAACAAAAAGGTACGTTCAGCAGTTTGAAAACGACTACATGCAAAAGCAGCAAATTATCCCATGTTGAATAGAACAGACAAACTTCAAAACATCCAAAGAAACACAACACATCTCTATTACCAGTTGTCACCACACCTGTGAAACATCTTTTCTCCAGGCAATGACAAGAAAGGAGCAACAATTTCACTTTTCCATTATCTCATTTTGCCCTTAGGATCATTCTTTATTCCATGCCACTCTTGCATCAGACTAAAACATAGAACCTTGCTAGAGACAGAAGAACATACCAGGCCAAGGGAGAAAAACTCTTTTGCCAGCTCTAAATGAAAATGGGTAATAAAGGCTGAGCCCAGGGAATAACACATGTTGCAAATAATAGTGAGTACCCACTTCCTGGGAGATTTACACAATGGAGTTCACATGTCAGCAACTGTTTGTCTGTGATATAAATTCAAATTGACAAGACTGAGGTATTAGGGAACAGCATTTATCTCAAGATTGTCAAGAGAAGTCATTTCATTTCTTATGATTCATTTCATTTCTTATGATTAATTTCATTTTTACGTTAGTGTATTAACTGGATACAATATTGATCTGTGCTCTATCCAATTTCAGTTTCTACAGCATGGACAAAGTGATTTGAAAAATATCCCTCCCAGTTTTACTTTTTTTTTTTTTTAAAGCACAGGAGTGTCTGATGAATGTCTAAGGAAAACATTTCATTGTATTAGACATCTTATCAAAGCAACACATACTGGAACAAGCAACTGCTTTTGAGGAATACATTAGTGTGAAAGTCAGCTTTTCTAGAGTTTGTACTAGAGTATCTAGAAAAATGTGGGGTTTTTTCTCTGCTTGACTGGAAAAAGGCAAAGATAGAAGCAAGGATGATTGCCCTGGAACACGAAAAAAAAAAAAAAAAGAAAAAAAAAAGAAAAAAAAAGGTTGACAATCACAGAATAAGACTGCTATATATCCGGGTGATTTCAAGCATAGTGGGCTGCTTCAAACATATACAAGCCACAGCTGTCACTCAGCAGAACTGTAAGACACTCTTAAGACAGTATCACTTTTCAGCTGCTATGAACATTATGAATACCATGGATGTCCTGTTACTTTCATCTGACAGTCTCTGAAGCATAATGAGTCAGCCATAAAAAAAAAAAAGGAAAAAAAAGTAACGAAACACCAACAGAAAGCATACTGACATAACAATGTTCTCTTAGCCCTGAGGTGGTCAACAAGCATGAGCAGCATATAGGTGAGCCTAGCTGCTCTTTAATTTCATTAGGATAAGCAGCAGAATTTGTACCCTAAACCCTCTCACATTTTTGGGATGCATCAAGTTCTAAAACCCTGGATACAGGGTTTCACTATGCAGTTGCCTCAAAAGAGAGGGAGAGGAGCAAGTGACAACATTCTAGTTGTTTTGCAGTAGCTCTCTAACGAGGGGCCAGCAAGATGAGGGTCCCACTGAAAAAGGCACCACACAAAGCATGAATAAAAGAGTTACTTTCCCAAGGGCTTACAGTGAAGACAGACAAAGAGTCAGGAAATTACTCAAGTAATCTGCAAGCCAAAGGACAACAAACTACATCTCTTCCACTATTCTCTCTAGACACAGAGCCAGCAGCTCTCCTCCAGCAGTTTTAGCTTCCCACAGGAAAAAGAGGTACCTTTACAGATCTTTAACAGTGACTGTGTCAGAGGATGTTCACATCCTATTCAAACTGTTCTGCACTGCTGAGATCGTCCTGATCTTCGTGGCTGCTGCACACCTGGGATGGTTTGCTGCATACAGGGTGTTCTGCAAACACAAAGGTACTGCCAAAGTCAGCATTTTTCCTGTGGAAGGCAGCCCTTGGCAGTAACGATTTGCTTCTGATGTTTAAAATGGCTGATCTCACACTTACCCATTTTCTGGTCTTAAGCGATTTTCTCATGGGCAGCCACTCCAGTTCGTCATGTTAAAATTTTCACCTTCACATCGTAACGGTATTTTGACAAGCGCTACTTTTTAATTGTTGTCTCCAGCTAAGTAATAAGCATTATTGGCCAAAATTTAACCCATTAATTGAAATGCAGATAGCCAAGCTGTTCAGGTGGCACTCTTAATTTCAGGAACTGCCTGCAATGAAGCAATTACAGTCAAACAAAATACGCCAATATGATCTTATCTGAATTTTTTACTTGGTTCGCGTTCGCTACCTGGAAACGAAGTGCATATGCGCCATCTCATGGTCAACGACAACCGGTGCGAGCCCACAAACCAGGCTTCTCAAAGATGACCCTTACATCGTCTCCATCTGGACCACCGCCACTGAGGTTTTAATCCTTCTGGTGGTTTTACTCCAGACTAGCTCCTCTGTAGACAGTATTATATTTTTCAAGGTCTCGCATTTAACAGATGTGAAATTATCACTTTCAATAGGGCACTCAACAAATCTTACAGAATAAATATCCTTTAAAACTATAAAAATTATAATATCCCAGGCTGGAATGAAGCTTCTCAGGGTTATTTGCCCTATAAAGTAGAATTGATACTAGTGCAAATACTAGATGCAAAAATAGTATCTCAGTTGAATTTTTGTGTTTACTATCTCAATTCTTCACTCTCTTCTTGGTCCTGTTAAAAGGAATATTGTTTGGGCATTTCTGAAGCCCTTATGGGAGAAGGAAATAGTGCAGGAACATTATTTGCCTAATCTCCCTGTTCTCTTAAGTCAAATTGCTTTAGGGGGTTTATGTTCTGTTTGTTGGTTGGTTTTTAAATACACAACGGGGCCTAGTTTAGCCCCAGCACACAGAGATGTTGGAGAGGGGTGGAGCACACTTTCAGATGACAGGAGGTGTTTCTCATTAAAAACAACCATATGTGGGCCCTACCAATGCTTCAGGAATTATCTGAGACTCAGACCAAATAGCCACTGTTCTAAGTGTGCATGTAATACACAAAGACAGTGGGGAAATAACTCTTCTTACACAGTAGGAAAACAGAGCACTTAACTTGTGGTTGCTAAGGGATAAAAACAGTGATGCAGAGATCTGCCTTATGAATCCGGGGATAAGCATCCAAACATTTGTACACTTTCCAATTTCTTTTTTTTTTTTTTTTTAGTTTGTTTCAATCGGATGACACCATAATTGGCTAAGAGACCAGACAAAGCCCACAGAAATCAATGGAAATCATTCTTTTGACTTCTCTTGGCTTTGGTCTGTGCCAGGACATGCAACGCTGAGAGCCTGGAAATGAAAAGGCATGATTGCGCAAAATGCAGCTCAGATTCAGTCAGCGTCTTCACATCCAGCTCCCCACAGAAGTTTGGTATCTCTCCCTTTGTGGCTGCTTGGGGGCATAGTCATTATACTTGGTGGTTTTCTTACAGGTTGTCATTCTCTAGGTTATTTCGCATTTATACACCCATCTTTCATTTTTGTCTGTACATCACACTACCAGAAGGCAATTGCCTAAAGTTTAAATCCTTCAGGCCATGAAAGTTCGTCATTAAATTTGATTTTCAGTGTAACAGCGTTCACATACCAACTAAAAAACCAATCCTTTCTCACCTACACCACAGACTAAGAAGGCACTTCATTTCTATTTCGATCTACTCCATCTAATCACGGAGCCTTTCAGCAGATCTAACACTGCAAAGAGTCACCTAAATTAAAGAGGAAGAAAAGGTATATTGTTACGGCACCTACTCTTTTTTTCTAGAGCCATTTCACTCTCATTCCGCAGGTTTGCCTTGGGCCGGTTTTGGAAGGTGAGAGTTAAAAAGTGCTTTAAGCACTGGTCACCTTAAAGCCTGGTGATTTACTCATTTAAAGCCTAGAAATGCTCCAGTGCTCATCTTGTCCCTTCCAGCATTTTTACTCTCCTGCCTCCAAACTAACTAGAAAGACCTCTACCTTGCAAAGCATGCCTGATTTCACATGATGATTTTTACACTGATTTTTCAGACTACTTTATACTTAGATCCTTCTCTTCCATTTTGAACTCAGGAGCAAGGACTGTGGCAGCCCTGAAGAGCTAAAGTCCAAAGCCATGACTAGAAAATGACCCTGTGTCTCTGGACTTTTCTTCAGTAGCAGCAGCTACTGTCATGTGTGTTGCACAAACAACAGCATGTGGCTGTCACAGGGGAAACATTTGGCCCAGTTTTGATTTAGTAACTATCCAAGATTTATTAACGGTGAGAGGCAGATGAAAAGTTGAATTTCAGCAGCACTTAATCATTAAGAAATTTAAAATTCCCTGGTTGGAGGGGAACTGCATCAGTCCTGGAGTGACAGGGGGACCGCACCACCACAGTGACAGCCAGAGAGGAGGGGACGTGTCACAACACAAGAT
>NW_010397102.1:59309-60990 GCF_000710305.1 Buceros rhinoceros silvestris
GGATTCCTGCGCAACATCCTTGTCTCTAAATTGGAGAACCATGGATTTGATGGATGGACCACTCGGTGAAAAGGGGATTGGCTGGACAGTTGCACTCAAAGAATTGCAGTCAATGGCTCAATGTCCAAGTAAAGAACAGTGACAGTGGCATTCCTCAGGGGTCCATACCGGGACCAGGTCTGTTTAACATTTTTGTTAGTGACACGTACAATGGGATCGAGTGCACTCTCAGCAAGTTTGCAGATGACATGAAACTGTGTGGTGCAGCCGACACACTGGAGGGAAGGGATGCCATCCAAAGGGACTTTGAAAGGCTTGAGAGGTGGGCCCATGTGAATCTCATGAAGTTCAGTAAGTCCAAGCCCTATGTCCTGCACATGGATCAGGTCACACAAGTGCAAATACAGAGTGGATTGAGAGCAGCACAGAGGAGATACTGGTGGATGAAAAACAGATTACGAGCCAGCAATGTGTGCTCAATTGCCTTTTTGGGGCTGAAAAAGCTAATTACATCCTGGGCTGCATCAAAAGAAGTGTGTCCAGCAGGTTGAGGGAAATGATTCTCCCCCTCTGTGCCACTCTCATGACACCCCACCTGGATTACTGCATCCAGCTCTGGGAAGAAAGTGTAAGAAAGACATGGATCTGCTTGAGCAGGAGCAGAGGAGGACCATGAAGGTGATCAGGCGGCTGGAGCACCTCCCCTATGAGGACAAAGAGAGTGCAGCCTGAAGAAGAGAAAGCTCTGGAGAGACTCTATAGCAGTCTTCCAGTACTTAAAGAGAGACTACAGAAAAGATTGGGAGGGGCTTGTTATCAGGGATAAGGAGAAAAGGGGATTTCAATTAGATATTAGGAAGAAGTTCATCACTGTGAGGATGATAAGGCACTGGAACAGGTTCCCCAGAGAGGTTGTGGATGGCCCCTCCCTGGAACTGTTCCAAGACCAGGTTGAACAGGACTTTGAGCAACCTGATCTAGTGGAAGGTGACACTGCCCATGGCAGGTGGGTTGGAACTAAATGGATCTTTAAGGTGCCTTCCAACCCAAACCATTCTATGATGCTATAATCCTGCTTATCTGTGAAAAAATTTACTTTCACAGGTCCTTCTTCTTTTTATCAGCAGAAGCTTTAGTGAAAACATGATAAAGTGCATTACAGCATAATTCGACTGAAAACTGAGAAGATTTTTGCTGTGCTTCAACTGAAGCAAGTTCCATCATCCTGTGTGGCTCCAGAAGAGCAAGGCCCAGCGAGTGGCAGGAGCACAGACTGGCCATGCTGCTGCTTTACGGAGCTTAGAGCTAAGGAAAATTATACCCCCGGTTACTCCATTATCACCACCCTAGTGAGATCTGCAAGACAACACCAAGTCTAGTTCTGCTCCACAGCACTGCCTCTTTTTAGAGTTATAAACTAATAGTTTTATTTAAAAAACTGATATATTGACCAAACACACCATGTCCTCTAGTCCATCCTTCCCGATGAAAGGAAAACGACAAAAGGTTTCACATTTTCCTTGTTCTTCCCCCTCAGCCAAGTTTCGCTTCGCCCCGTCACCTGCGGCAGGCCCACGCTGCACCCGGGACCGACCGGCCCGCCGCGGTGCCTCCTGCCCGGCTACCTCCTCGCTCCACGCACCTACCGAGCTTCAGCCCCTCTTTTTAGGACATTACACAG